>NW_006921896.1:1803165-1861917 GCF_000298275.1 Orycteropus afer afer
GTCTGTGTTAATTGGTTTCCCTTTTCTTTGTTGAAGAGGGTCTGTGCAATCTTTCTGCCTAGTCCGCCATCTTGCCGGAACTCCCCCATCATTTGATTTCTTGACTGCTGTTTCCTTATGCATTGATTGTGGATCCAAGTAAAATGAAAACCTTGACACTTCAATATTTTTTCTATTTATAATGATAGTGCTAAGGAGTCCTGATGGTTAAGTGTTCAGCTGCTAACCAAAAGTTCAGCAGTTCAAACCCACCAGCCACTCCACAGAAGAAAGGTGTGGAAGTGTGCTTCTGTAAGCATTACAGCCTTGGAAATCATATGGGGCAGTTCTACTCTGTCCTGAAGGGTCACTATGAGTCAAAATTGACTCAATGACACTGGGTTAATATATAGTGCTTGGTGGTTCAGTGGAAGCTCTGGTGGTGTAGTGCCTAAGCTATTTGACTACTAACCAGAAGGCTGGTGGTTCAAACCCACCAACCCCTCCTTGGAAGGAAGGTTGGGCAATCTACTTCTGTATTGATACTGCCTTGGAAACCCAAGGTCGCTATGTGCCAGATCCAACTCGATGGCATTGAGTTTGGTTTTGGTTTTGGTTTTGGTTTGGTGGTTCAGTGATAGAATTCTCACCTTCCATGTAGGAGACCTGGGTTCATTTCTAGCCAATGCATCCAATGGACAGCCACCACCCCTCTGTCTGTGGAGGCATGCATTTGTTAGGATGACTAAACAGGTTTCAACTGAGCTTCCAGACCAAGATGCACTAAGAAGAAAAGCCTGGCACCTACTTCCAAAAATTAGCCAAGTAAAACCTATGGGTCACAACAGTCCAGTCCACAGGTGATCATGGGGACGGCACAGGACTAGAAAGCATTTTGTTCTGTTGTACATGTTAAGTGCCATCGAGTCGGCTCCAACTCATAGTGACCCTTATACAATAGAATGAAACACTGCCCAGTTGTGCACCATCTTCACAATCTTTGCTATGTTTGCTGTGCTTGAACCCATCATTGTAGCCACTGTGTCAGTCCATTTCGTTGAGGGTCTTCCCCTTTCTTGCTGCCCCATTACTTACCACGCATGATATCCTTCTCCAGGGAACGGCCCCTTCTGACAACATGACCAAAGTAGGTGAGACGAAATCTGGCCATCCTCGCTTTCAAGAAGCATTCTGGCTACACTTCTTCCAGAACAGATTTGTTGGTTCTTCTGGCAGTCCATGGTACTTTCAGTATTCTTTACCAACACCACAATTCAAAGGCATAAATTCTTCTTTCTTATTCATTGTCCAGCTTTCACATGCATATGAGGCTATTGAAAATACTGTGGCTTGGGTTAGCCACATCTTAGTCTTGAAAGTGATATCTGTGCTTCTTAACAGTTTAAAAATGCAGATTTGCCCAGTGTAATATGACATTTGATTGCTTGACTGCTGCTTCCATGGGTGTTGATTGCGGATCCAAGTAAAATGAAATTCCTGACAACGTCAATCTTTTCTCCATTTATCATGATGCTGCTTATTGGTCCAGTTATGAGGATTTTCATTTTTATGTTGAGTGAGTTGTAATCAGTACTGAAAACTGTAGTCTTTAATCTTCATCAGTAAGTACTTCAAGTCTTCTTTACTGTCTGCAAGTAAGATTGTGTCATCTGCATATCACAGGTTGTTAATGAGTCTTCCTCCAATCCTGATGCTGCATTTTCCTTCATATAGTCCAACTTCTGGTATTATTTGCTCAGCATTCATGGGGTTACTATTTTCAGGCTGACTTCACAATAGCTAATAACAAAAATAAATAAATATTTGAGTTTGTGTGTGGAAAGGTATCTGTGAGTCATAAAACTGCCAGAAGGACAAGACAAAATGGCATGGATTCTCATAACTGTTGCATTTTTGGCCCATGCACTGAGAAAACAGCAACTCTATCATCTTTATTGTCAGATAATTAATCAGACAGTAGATTGTCTGCATAAAGATCAGATAATCTAAAACAACAGATAACTTAAGATAACAATTAGATATAGCCTAAGAATTTATATTTAAATTTGAACATGACTATATCCACTTTAGGAGCTCTGGTGGCGTAGTGCCTAAGGCATTTGACTGCTAACCAGAAGGATGTGGTTCAAACCCACCAACTACCACTCCACAGAAGGAAGACTAGGCAATCTATTTCTGTAAAGATTTACAACCTCGGAAATCCAAAGGGGGTTGCTGTGAGTCGGAATTGACTTGATGGCAGTGAGTTTGGTTTGGTTTTCAGTTAATTCCCAGGGTTTTAAAACCTTGGATGTCTGGCACTGGGAGGAGCACCTCAGTTAAAGGCAACAAAGGTAAATACTATTATATACACAATCCTGCAATAACACTAATAATAGTGGATACTTGTAGATTACTGTCATTGCAGGATTGTGAATGTAATAGTATTTACCTTTGTTACCTTCAACTCATGGGAGTTCTGGTAGCGTAGTGCCTAAGGCACTTGACTGCTGACCAGAAGGTTGGCGGTTCAGACCCACCAGCCACTCCTCAGAAGGAAGATTGGGCGATCTACTTCCATAGTGATACTGCCTCAAAAACCCAAGGAGGGGTCACTATGAGTCAGATCTGACTCAACGGCAGTGAGTTTGGTTTTTTTTTTGTTTACAAGTGGATACATAAATAGACACACAAACTGAACAGGGGTGGGAGGGTGAATGGGACTACACCTACATATATAGGTTTGACAGATAACATTTCTATGTATTTGTTGTAAATATATCCATGAATATAGAGTAGAACATATAGAGGGCAAAGATACAAAAACTTCTTAGCTGTAACCAAATACCTCAAATGCTTGAGGATGAGTGAGTCATTGGGCATGGAAGCTCAGAACCATAGTCTCAGAGGACAGTAAGGTCAATTGGCATAACATAACCTACAAAGAAAGTATTCTACATCCTACCTTGGTGAATTGCGACTGGGATCTTAAAAACTTGTGAGCGGCCATCTAAGGTTCAACCATTGGTGCCTCTCCATCTGGAGCAAAGGGGAATGAAGAAAATCAAAGCCACAAGGAAATAATTAGTTCAAAGGACTAATGAACTACTTGAACCCCAGCCGCCACAACCCTGAGACGAGAAGAACTAGATGGTACCCAGCTACCAGTGCTGACTGTTCTGAAAGGAGTTATAATAGGAAGTCCTAGAGGTCTGGTGGCATAGTGCCTAAGGCATTTGACTGCCAACCAGAAGGGTAGCAGTTCACACCCACCAGCCACTCCTCAGAAGGAAGATGGGGCAGTGTACTTCCAAATAGATACCCCCTCGAAAACCCAAGGAGGGGTCACTATGAGTCGGATCCAATTCAACAGCAGTGAGTTTGGTTTTTTTGGATAGAGTGGAGAAAAATGTGGAACAAAACTCAAAAATAATAATTGTTTTTGTTATGTGTTGTCAAGTCAGACCTGAATCATAGCGACCCCTTTCCAAGGCAGTATCACTACAGAAGTAGATTGCCCCATCTTCCTTCCAAGGAGTGGCTGGTGAGTTTGAACCATCAGCCTTCTGGTTAGCAGTCAAGTGCCTTAGGTACTACACTACCAGAGCTCCCAAAATATAATATATGAAAAACGAAAAAAAAAAGAACAGGCTTACTGGTCTTATAGAGACTGGTAGAATCCCCAAGATAATAGCCCTTAGACACTCTTCAAGCCTTCAACTGAATTCACCTCCATGGCTCAACTTTCAGGCAAATGATAGACAGGCCTGTAAGGTGGACAAGAATATGAGGGAGGTATGCACTCATTAGCACAATCAACCATATGAGATCAAAAGGGACAAGAAGGCAGGAAGGGATAGTTAGATAAGGAGGAAGAAAGGAAATGGTAAACACGAGGAGGAAATGGGAGGAGGGCTGTTACATTGTGGGGATTGCAATGAATGTCACAAAACAAAATGTGTATGAATTATTGAATGGAAAACTAGTTTGCTCTGTAAATTTTCACCCAAATCATGATATTAATTAATTAATTAAAATTAAAAAAAAAAAAAAAAAAAAAAAAACCTTGATTTTCTGGTACTGAGGAGGTGGGGCAGGTGGCTGTAGAGGGCTGAACAGTAAATGATAGTTTTTACTTCTTTTACAATGATAGGTTCTGCTCTCTGAGGCTTACTTATTATTAAGTAATTGAGTCAGTAAAAAAAAAAGTACATTTTTTAGCATTCTTATCATTAGGAATATGAAATATTGGTTCTTACCACCACCAGTTGCTGTGGACTCGATTCTGACTCATAGCAACCCCATGTGTGTCAAAGTAGAACTGTGCTCTATAGGATTCTCAGTGGCTAATTTTGGGGGCTGGATCACCAGGCCTTTCTTCTGAGGTGATCTACCTTCAACCTGTCAGTTTGCAGCCCAGCACATTAACCGTTTGTACCACCCAGGGACCCACTCCAAACCAGTTGCCATCAAATTGACTCTGATTGATGATTTAGCTTGTTTCTTTCATCACTCTTTCACATGAAGAAAGAACATCTTTTTGACTCCAGATTCTAGCATCTTATAGGACCAAGGGGATGAATGCAGTAGGAAATTTGACATTTTTCTTTCTGGTCCGAGGCAAAACTCTCTGCCTGTCTCTGGAACATAGTGCTCCAACCTCCTTCAGAAAAGCATAATTCAAAAAAAAAAAAAAAAAAAGAAAAGCATAATTCATTTGGTATCTGGCCAGCCTGCAGATCTGAGAAAAACCTTTCAATGCTTCGGTGTATGATGTTCCCATGGACCCTGGACTGTAGATATCGTTTGGGCAATGGCTTTTCTTAGAAGTAAGATTTTTGCTTCCAGACTAACTTATCATTGCAAACCCCAGTTTTTCAGAAATGCAGGTACTTGAAGCAGGCTTTTGCTGAATCTACATATTCTGATTTAAACAGACAGTCTTAAAATCGCAGGCCACAATGGTTATTTGCCACTTCTGGTAGCAGGGTTTTTTTTTTTTTTTTTTTAAACAAGTTTGTTTGCTTTAACAGGGCACTCTGTGTCAAATTGACATGTGTTTAAAAAAGCAAACAAACACTCATTCAGACACCTTGTTCTGGTTACCTAGTGCTGCTCTGACAAGAAATATACCACAGATGGGATGGCCTTAACAAACATGAGTTTATTCTTACAGTTTGGAGGCTTTAAATCCAAGTTCAAAGTGCCAGGCTGTAGGGGCTGGGTGAAAGCCCCTCAGCCTTGGGGTCCAGCTCTGCCTCCTCCCGGCCCACTGGAGCTAGAGGCATTTCTTCACTCAGCCAGCTGTTGGCTGCTGAGGCTGAGAAGCCCCAAGATTGACAAGTAAAAAGGCACAGTCCCGATGTTACCAATCCATACGGCAGGCCATTAACCTAAGTCCACTGTAAGTCCCAAGGTCGGCAGACTGTATTGCCTTTTTTAAATAGTAACCTTTGATAGTAAATAGCAGGCTGCTGAGCAACAACACGGCTACATGCAGTGTCCAAGCATGCCATAGGCTAGGGACCATTCTCAAAGCTTCTCATATACAGGAAGCAGACTATATACCCAAAGGCAGCTACTCAGCTGCTCCCAGTAGCTTCCACCATGGAGTTGATTACCAGTCTCATCATGGTGAATACTACATCCAGCTGCCTGGCCACTCAGCCAGGCCTAGCCAAGTTGACATACAAACATAACCATCACACACCTGCATGTAATATTCTATTAGTTATCATGAATATGTATCCTTTTCAACATTTAAAGATCTCATCAGAAGATCTTATCACAGAGAGAAACAGAACAAATAACTGTAGCTTACTGTATTGCCTTTTTTAAATAGTAACCTTTGATAGTAAATATAAAGGCATCCCTTAATCAAAACTTCTGGGTTCTTCTTGAATTTCTTATTAGAATTTACCCATGTATTTTAAAACCTTGGAAACTAACAAGAGAATAAACATACTTATGTTCAAATATAAATAAAAGTCTAAAGCCATACATAAATACTGTAAGTCAGTTATTTACTATTTGGGATTATCTGGTCTTTGCACAACCAGAAGTGGTTCAAACCCCCCAGCACTCCTCAGAAGGAAGGTTGGGCAATCTACTTCCATAGTGATACCATCTCGGAAATCCAAGGAGGGGTCACTATAAGTTGGATCCTACTCAGTGGCAGTGAGTTTGGTTGGGAGCTCTGGTGGCATAGTGCCTAAGGCACTTGACTGCTAACCAGAAGGCTGGTGGTTCAAACCTACCAGCCACTCCTGAGAAGGAAGGTTGGGCAATCTACTTCTGTAGTGCTACCATCTTGGAAACCCAAGGAGGGGTCACTGTGAGTTGGATCCAACTCAGTGGCGGTGAGTTTTGTTTTTGGGTTTTGGTCTTTGCACAATCTACTGTTATTTCCTGATAATAAAGAAGATAATAAGGAGTTGCTGTTTTCTCAGAGCATGAGACAAGAATGCAACAGTTATGAGAATCCATCCATTTTGTCTTTTCCTTTTAGCAGTTTTATGACTCAGAGGTACCCTTGTGCGTACAAACACAAACCAATTTTACAAAGAAGATTTGAAGGCAGTGTGGCATCTTGTCTGTCTCAAGCAGAATTTCTCATAAAGTTATGCATACTGAGCATAACCAAAGAGCTTTGTGAAATCAGTGAAGGCAGATCTCTTACCTTGCAAGGCAAAATATATTAAGAGGATAAGAAGACACTTTGGCAAAACCCTACTTAGAGGATAATGATAGTGTATTAGCAGTCCACTTGACTTTATGTCTTATTTATTTGTGAATAGAAAGAAAACTGTACGAGAAGTCAAGAGACCTGGGTTCTTGAACCAGCTCTATTGCTTTGCCCAAATCATTACCCTCTACAGTGCTTAGTTTTAAAAAATAAGGCTCTTCTAGCTCTAATATTTGATTATTCTAATTTTATCTCTTATCTTCAAAGTGAAAATGTCAACCATTTCACCTTTACCTTTGTACCCCTGTCCAGATGACAACAGCCACCCACCAACATTATATCCAAATTATAAAATGCAAGATTGAATTTAATAGAACCCAAAATAATTGAGAATGTAATTGTTCTTATAAAAGTAAATGTTAAATTTTTTGCAAAAGAAATTGTATTCATCCCAACACACCAAAATTGGACTTTCTAGTGAATTTGTACTTTGAGCTAGGACAAATATAGTCACAAAAGGTAAAGACAGGTAAATGCAGCTGTCTGATCAGGTCTTTCTGATTTCTTTTCCAGACTTGCTACTAATTAAATGTGGTTAATTATTGACTGCTGTTCCCTTTGTACTTTGAAATATTTCTGAGATTTATAGAGCCACCAGATAGGGTATTAAGAGACAAGTAGATACAGATTTATTTCAGTCACAGCCAAGATACAATGGAAGATGCTGTGTTCTCCCATTAGGTCTTCCTATTTAGATGTGTGTGTTGCCTTGATTAATGTACAAAAATACACCTTAGAAATAACTCGATATCTACACATTGGATAACCATTCAGAACTACTACTTATACTTTATGCTTGATCCAAAGTCATTTTCAAACAATTATGGATCTTAAAGATTTTCTAATTTGCATTTGAATTCATCAGTGAGGAAACTGAGACTCAGCTTCAGTGGCCTGTTTGAAGTCTTATTCTTGGTTAAGGGGTTCAGCAGAACCTGAGCAGCTGCTGACTCAAGAATAAGAGATGTCAAGTTCTAAATAGTTTTCGTATGGTTCGTTTAATAACAGCTGGTCATTTTGTTCCCACTTTATTCATATAACCATTGGTTATATTTTGGCTGAAATCACAAACTTACCACTGATAATTGCCTGTGACATGGCTTTATGATGGGTGGAAGTTGAATTAACTTTTATAACACTAAAAGTTAACCTTAAGCCTTTGGCTCCATATATACCATAAAAATAATTCTGGTATAAATCAAATAGTGTTAAAGTTACTTTTCCATCACTTCAGACTTAAAAATCTTTGTTATTTTTAGCATTTAGAACCTTCTGTCAAATGATAAAAGAAACTCTGGTGGCACAGTGGTTAAAGCATTGGGCTAAAAACCAAAAAGGTCAGCAGTTTGAACCCATCAGCCACAGCATGGGAGAAAGATGAGGCAGTCTACCTCCATAAAGATTTATAGCCTTAGAAACCTTATGAAGCAGTTCTACTCTGTCTTATATAGAGTTGCTATGAGTGGGGTTTTGGGTTATCAAATGATAAAGTTAACTTTGATGGAATCAGAGTAAGTTTTCAAAAACTGTATTTTCAGATCACCCACAGGAGATTAGTCCCTAACAGTCACTAACTGAAGATGTGTTAAGTGCCATTAAGTCAGTTCTGACATGTAGGGACCCGATGTACAACAGAATGAAACACTGCCCAGCCTTTCATGATCCTCACAGTCATTGCTATGTTTAAGCCTATTGTTGAAGCCACTGTGCCAATCCATCTTGTTGAGGGTCTTCCTCTTTTTTGCTGACCCTCGATTTTACCAACCATGATGTCCTTCTCCAGGGACTAGGCCTTCTTGATAGCATGTCCAAAGTCTGTGAGATAAAGTCTCACCATCCTCAAGTCTAAGGAACACTCTGCCTGTACTTCTTCCGAGACAGATTTGTTTATTCTTCCAGCAGTCTATGGTATATTCAGTGTTCTTCACCAACACCGTAATTGAAAGGCATCAGTTCTTCTTTGGTCTTTCTTATTAATTGTCCAGTTTTTGCGTACTAATGAGGTGACTGAAAACAACAAGACTTGAGACAAGTGTACATTCTCAAAGTGACATCTTTGCTTTTTAACACATTAAAGAGGTCTGTGACATCTTTGCTTTTTAACACATTAAAGAGATCTTTTGCCGCAGATTTGCCCAATGCAATGTATCATTTGATTTCTTGACTGCTGTTTCCATTGGTGTTGGCTATGGATCCAAATAAAATTAAATCCGTGATTTCAATATTTTCTCCATTTATCATGATGTTGCTTATTGGTCCAGTTGTGAGGATTCAGTATGCAGTTGGTTTTCTGTATGTTGCAGTATAGTGCACTTCATCAGTAAGCACTTCAAATCATCTTCACTTTTCAACAAGCAAGATTGTATCATCTGCATATCAAAGGTTTTTAATGAGTCTTCCTCAATGCTGGTGCCTCATTCTTCTTCATATAGTCCAACTTCTCAGATTATTTACTCAAAATACAGATAGAATAAATATGGTGAAAGGATACAACCCTGCCAGACACTTTTCCTGGTGTTAAACCCACACAGTATCATCTTGTTCTGTTCAAAGGACTGACTCTTGGTCTATATATATGTTCCTTATGGACACAAGTGTTCTAGAATTCCCATTCTTTGCAGTAATATCCATCATTTGTTATAATCCATGCAGTTGAATGTCTTTAAATAGATAATAAAACATAGGTAAACATTAAATCTTACTATCACAGTCAAAAAATTTAACCACCATTCTTCTTCATCTACTTGAAATAGATTACATTTTTGAACAAAAATTTAGAAAGGAAATTGTTTTCTTCAAATTTGTCTTATTTTGCTAATTTTGCAAGCTAAATTTCCTTCTATAGTCAGAGATGCTTCTGCCAAATAATTAGTACTAGCATACTGGTCTGTAGTGGGGAAATTCTGGCTTGTTACTATTATCATTAGTAGAAGTATTTCTTCAAAACGTCTGTTGTTTATCATGCACATCATATTTCATTGCATATTATATTTCACCATGTCTTGTGGCAACAGTTAGAAAGTGCCTTAATCTCACCTTCCGTATATTTATTGCATATGTCTTGTATTAAAACATTATTTCTTGTGTTCTGGTCCTAAATTTTATCCTTTTCCATGTGACATTGTGCAAGCCACTTCATTTCTATTCCTCAGACTTACTTGTGACTATAATTGAACTTTTATTGAAGTTTAATACAAATACAGAAAAGAGCCCAAATTATAATTATTTATCCTGATGAATTTTCATAGCATTACCAGCACCCAGATCAAGAAGCAAAATATTACCAATCCTCTGGAAGCTTTCCTCAAGCCCCTTCCAGTCTATCCCACCCTTCTTCCATCCCCTCCCAGATGCCACCAAGTAAAAACCACTACCTTGACTTCTAAGGAGCCCTGGTGGTGCAGTGGTTAAGCACTCAGCTGCTAACCAAAAGGTCAGCAGTTTGAACCCATCACCTACTCCACAGGACAAAGATACAGCAATCTGCTTCTGTTAAGATTCCGAAAAAAACAGACTTACTACCATCAAGTTGATTCTGACACATGGCAATTCCCATTGGATATCCAAGGCTGTAAATCTTTACAGACGCAGATTGCCCTTTCTTCCACAGAGCAGCTGGCAGGTTCGAACCATGGACCTTTTGGTTAGCAGCCACTTAATCACTATATAACCAGAGCTACTTTCTGTAAAGATTACAGCTTTGGAAACTCTATGGGACAATTCTACTTTATAAATATTTTACTTTATATTTTATACATATAGTTTATATATGCTCTATACATAATCCAGGGTTGCCTTCAAAGTTGAAGGCCAAAAAGGCATATAAGAAAAATGATCAAAGCCAGTTCTACTTGCCATTCCCCTACCTTTTTTATTATTATTATTTATTACCTCTATAACTCCTGCTTTATTATGGATGGAATGGAAATAAAATTCTGAAGACAAATGCAAACTTGATGCAAAGATACTTTATCTCATTCTCTATCTAAGGAAAATAGATGCACACCCCTGAATTAGGCCTATCTACCTATGGAGTACAGTTCTACTCTGATACACGTGGGATTACCATGAGTCCAGATCAAGTCAGTGGCAGCTGGTGGTGGTGGTGGGTGGGTTTATGTTTGAAATATCCATTCAGTTATTTCACAAATCTTTATGGGATATTTCGATTATATCAGACACTGAAATAGCTGCTAGGGATACAAAAACATAGATTCCTGTTCTCAAGGGGCTTACAGTCTAAAGAGGTAAGAAGGAGACAGATGTGCCAATAAATATTATATGGTGTAAAAGTGTCAGTGAGATTACAAGGTGCACACAGGGTGCTGTGATGACACAAAGGAGGGAATGAATGGACCTTCCAGAAAAGAGGATGTTGGAGGAAGGCTTCACAGGGGGAGGTGGCTCTTGATCTGTAATTTGCCAAAAAAGCAAAGAAGAGACCATTTCAGGGCAGAAGGAACTACACAAGGAGCTAAGAGATGGGCTAGTTCATTTTTTCTAGAGCCTGAGTATGATGAGGAAGAGGAGGAGCAGCAAATAATGAGGTTGGTTAGCTAGCCAATGAGTGCCTTTAAATACTGCACCAGAGAGTTGGACTTGGTTTCTACTGCCTATAGAATCTGTCCTTTAGTTCAGTGAAAATTGTTAACCCTGTGCCAGATTTGAAAATACAAAGAAGAGCCATGCAACCATTTTTGAATTATCTTCAGTAAGATTTTACTTGCATGCGATATTAATGATATTGTTCGATAATTTCCACATTCTGTGGGATCACCTTTCTTTGGAATGTGTACAAATATAGACCTCTTCTAATCAGCTGGCCAGGTAGCTGTCTTCCAAATCTCTTGGCATAATCAAGTGAGTGCCTCCAGCACTGCATCCTTTTGTTGAAACATCTCAGCGGGTATTCCATCAATTCCTGGAGCCTTGTTCTTCACCAGTTCTTTCAGTGCAGCTTCAACTTCTTCCTTCAATACTACTGGTTCTTGAACATATGCCACGTCCTGAAATTGATGATCAACCAGTTCTTTTTGGTACAGTGACTGTGTATTCCTTCCATCTTCTTTTGATGCTTCCTACATCATTCAATATTTTGCCCATAGAATCTTTCAGTATTGTAACTCGAGGCTTAAATTTTTTCCTCAGTTCTTTCAGTTTGAGAAATGCCAAGCATATTCTTCCCTTTTGGTTTTCTAACTCCAGGTCTTTGCACATTTCATTATAGTAGTTGGCTTTGTCTGCTCGAGCTGCTGTCTGAAATCTTCTGTTCAGCTCTTTTATCTTGTCATTTCTTCCATTTGCTTTAGCTACTCTTCACTCAAGGGCAAGTTTCAGAGTCTCTTCTGACATCCATTTTGGTCTTTTCTTTCTTTCTTGTATTTTTTAATGACCTCTTGTTTTCTTCATGGATGATGTTCTTCATGTCATCCCACAATTCTGGTTTTCAGTCATTGGTGTTCAATGCATCAAATCTATTCTTTAGATGGTCTCGAAATTCAGGAGGAATAAATTCAGGGTCTCATTTCAGCTCTCGTGGACTTGTTTTAATTGGCTTTAACTTCAAGTTGAACTTGCATTTGAGCAGTTGATGATCTGTTCCACAGTCACCTCCTGGCCTTGTTTTGGCTGAAGATATTGAGCTTTTCCATCTCCTCTTGCCACAGATGTAGTCTATCTGATTCCTGTGTACTCTGTCTGGCTAAGTCCACGTGTATAACCACCACTTGTGTTGTTGAAAACAGGTATTTGCAATGAATAAGTCATTGGTCTTGCAAAATTCTATCATGCAATCTCCAGCGTTATTTCTGTCAGCAAGGCCAAGTTTTCCAGCTACTGGTGATTCTTATTTGTTTCCAACTTTTGCATTCCAATCACCAGTGATAGGCAACACGTCTTGATTGCATGTTTGGTCAATTTTAGACTGCAGAAGTTGATAAAAATCTTCAATTTCCTCATCTCTGGCTTTGGTGGTTGGTGGGTAAATTTGAATAATAGTCATAGTAATGGGTCTTCCTTGTAGGCATATGGATATTATCCTATCACTGACAGCGTTGTACTTCAGGACAGATCTTGAAACATCCTTTGTGATGATGAATGCCACGCCATTCCTCTTCAATTTGTCATTCCCAGCATAGTAGATCATGTGGTTGTCTGATTCAAAATGGCCAAAACCTGTCCATTTCAGCTCAGTAATGTCTAGGATATCAATCTTTATATGTTCCATTTCATTTTTGACAACTTCCAATTTTCCTATATTTATACATCGTACATTCCATGTTCCGATTATTAATGGATGTTTCAGCTGTTTCTCCTCAATATGAATCATGCCACATCAGCACGTGGAGGTCCTGAGAGACTTATTTATCCATATCATTAAGGTTGGTTCTACTCTGATGAAGCAGCTCTTTCCCAGTCCTATTTTGAGTGCCTTCCTACCTTAGGGGCTCGTCTTCCTGCACTGTGTGGGACAATGTTTCCAAGCTATTCATAGAGTTGCCCAGTTATGTATCAGACAGTGTTTCTCTGCTATTCATAAGGATTTCCCTGGCCAACTTTTGAGAAGTGGATGGGCTCCTCCTTCTTCCTAGTTGTCTCAGTCTGTAAGCTGAGTTGAAACCTGTGTACCAAGTGCAACTCTGCTGGTGTCTGAAACACCAGTGGCACAGCCTTAAGCCTCACAGCAATGTACAAGCCCCACAGGATGACAAACTGACAGACAAGTTTGTCTCCCTTAGCTGTTGGAAACCTCTGCGCCTTCCTCTTACCTAATTCCTACCTAGAACCTGCCACTTTGGGGTCCCTAGCCACTCCCTCCCCTTTACCTGATATCCTGCTGCTCCTGAGGTCCCCAGCCTCTCCTGCTTCCTCCCTTTCCTGGCTCTAGGGGGCTTGGGGCCTAGCCTTGCAAGAATAAGTAAGAATAAGTAATATAGTAGAAATGCATGGTTTCTTCTTTTCCCAGAGCCAGAAAATAGTAAATAGTCTTAGAATTCTTGAACCTTAAAGAGTTTTAAGCAGGGAACTAATAATGATCATAGTTTTATTTTAGAAAGAGCAATACTACTGATGGAGTGATCTCCAGCGATCCCAAGCTGAAGTAGATATATTAAATATTTATTGATTAAATAATATTGTCAAGGAGCTCTGGTAGCATAGTGCCTAAAGGCCTTTAACTACTAACCAGCAGGTTGGCAGTTCAAACCACCAGCCACTCCACAGAAGGAAGACTAGGCAATCTACTTCCATAAAGATTTACCACCTTAAAAACCCAAAGGGAGTCGCTACGAGTCAGAATCGAATCGATGGCAATGAGTTTGGGTTTTTGGTTTTGGTAAGTAATACTGTCAGTTTAAACAAATATTGTAAGAATGGCAAAACTCCAGACTTCAAGGCCAGAGCCTACTTGGACAGCTGGTAGTATGAACGTTATGAGCTGTTGTCTCAGTGCTCTTGTTCTTAATTTTCAGGTAACAAAGAATGAACGTCAGGTGATGAAGCCACTCTATGACCGGTATCGGCTGGTCAAACAGATCCTGTCCCGAGCCAACACCATACCAATCATTGTGAGTACAGCCTTTCTGTTGTTGACTACCTGGTTGAATGAGTCCTGGGTAGGCCCTCACCTAATTTCTCATTAAAGATGGGCTGTTATAGTTGAACCAGCCATTGACAGCTATGTCCTGCAAGCTTGAGAAATAAAGAATTTATCAAAGACTTCTGAGGGTACATTTGCTGAAAATGAGCAAATTTGAAACAGAAAGAATTTTTTCCCTTTTGAAAGACATGCATCAAGT
Organism: Orycteropus afer afer; assembly: GCF_000298275.1. Lineage (NCBI taxonomy): Eukaryota > Metazoa > Chordata > Mammalia > Tubulidentata > Orycteropodidae > Orycteropus > Orycteropus afer. The sequence goes on from NW_006921896.1 coordinate 1,817,686, forward strand.
GGATAAGGGCTGTGATTTCTCTAGGCTTCTCCCACTGCAGAGAATGCCTCTCTGATCTTAAGGGTCCTCTGTTAATAGTCTTCTCACTCTGGCCAAGAGAGGGGATAACCCCCATGTGAATTGCATCAAAGGAGAAAATCCACTAAGAAATCCAACCCCTTTTCTTCTGGGAGGATAAGGAAGTATGTTGTTGTTGTTGTTGTTGTTTGCCATCCAGTCGGCCCCGACTCATAGCGACCCCTCCTTGGGTTTCCGAGGCAGTATCACTATGGAAGTAGGATTGCCCAACCTTCCTTCCGAGGAGTGGCTGGTGGGTTTGAACCACCAGCCTTCTGGTTAGCAGTCAAGTGCCTTAGGCACTATGCTACCAGAGCTCCTAAGGAAGTATAGGGAGTGGAAAAAAAGGAAGGGAAACTAATAATTGTGAAGTTGCACTTAGCTGGCTTGGGGCTCCCTGATATTTTTATTTCGTGGAGAGTGAGGAGCGGCAACCTGCCTCAGCTCCAGGATAGCCTTTCAGGCACTGGCCAGCTGGCGCTCATCCCTTAATGGTCTTGGCTTTTCCACTCCCTGGTGTATGGGTGGGTTGTTAACATCCTGACCATCTCTTTGGGAATGATTTGCCCCCTATGTCAGTGCTCTCATCTATAGGGACCTTGGAACTTTCCTCTACCAGCTTTTAGGCTTTTTGATAAGCAGATACTAAACTCACTGCTGTCGAGTCGAATGTGACTCATAGCGACCCCACCTTGGGTTTCCGAGGCAGTGTCTCTAATTTCATTTTTATTGAGGTGCTTATTCATTTTAACTGCTGCTCTTATCTAGCCCTTCCTATTTATTTCTAGCCCTAAAAGTGGTCTTTATATTTCTTGTAATTGTGTACTTGTTCATATGAATGAGGGAGGGTTCATAGACCTCAAGCAAGCATATTTGAAGAAAGCAATTCTGGAAATTTTCTGCAGAATAAATTAATAAGTAATCTAAGAAAATGATTAAAGAAGGAATCTTTTTCATCTCCAGTTAGGAGCCCTAAGTATCCTTAAATAAGGAGTCCTGGTGGTGCATTGGTTAAGGCACTTGGCTGCTAACCAAAAAGTCAGCGGTCCAAGCCCACCAGGCACTCTGTGGAGAAAGATGTGGCAGTCTGCTTCCCATAAAGATTTACAGCCTTGGGAACCCTATGGGGCAATTGTACTCTGATCTATAGGGTCACCAATTTGGAATCAACTAGGGAGTTCTGCTGGCATAGTACCTAAGGCATTTGACTGTTAACCAGAAGGCTGGTGGTTCAAACCCACCAGCCACTCCTCGGAAGGAAGGTTAGGCAATCTACTTCCGTAGTGATGTTGTTGTTATGTGCCATCAACTCGGACGCGAGTCATAGCGATCCCTCCTTGGGTTTCTATGGCAGTATCTCTATGGAAGTAGATTGCCCAACTTTCCTTCCAAGGAGTGGCACCGCCTCAGAAACCCAAGGAGGGGTCTCTATGAGTCGGGCCGACTCGAGGGCACATAACAACAACAAACAACAGTGGGTTTGCTTTGGTTTGAGTTTTAATGTTCTTAAATAGAGTAAATGGACAACAGAAATTAGAGAACCTTTTAATTGCTTCATCATTTTACATTATTCTCAGTTTATAATAGTTAGTGTTCTTGCAGTTATTTGTGATTGGGGCAGAGAGCAGGTGGGGAGGCAGGTGTTTCTCTTCACGTTTTTCAGTGTTTGAAGGTGCTAATGTACTGTTCTTAAGCTAATGTGCCCTCCTTGGTTTGTGTGTGTGGGCTTTGGTGTAAAGCAGCATTTTAGAGAGGAACTTTCCTGTTTCAGGTTTTCCTAGGAATAATTTGGGGAAAGGGCTAGGGTATTGAGTGAAAAGATGGTACAAAATACTGGTGAGGTCAGAGGAGGCAGAGACATCTGAGGGGTAAGAGAAGGGATTCGCAATGTAACCTCCTTGTTAACCCCTGTCACAGGGATCCCCCTCCAGCAAGCGGAGAAGCCCTTTGCTGCAGCCAATTATCGAGGGCGAAACTGCTTCCTTCTTCAAGGAGATAAAGGTGAAGACTTCCAGCTGCTAAACCATTGCTAAATCTGCATCAGTGCCTTCTTCCTCCCCCTGTGAATGGAAAGGGGTTGTAATTGGGCCCTTCGGTGATGGCTTCTTGTGTTTCCTCAAGATTGGTAGCTACATATAACCACTTTGAACAGTCCCTGTTGATTTATATCATAGACCAGCTGATTTCCTTATTTTCATTTCATTCCACCTTTTTCCTTTCTATTTTTTTTTAACTTTTATTTGCTTCAAAGATCATTATTTTCTTTTGCTTTTTTCATAAAGATATGTTAATGATATTTTATAATTAACTCATTGGGAATGGAGTTTCTTTATTCCAAAATTTGGTTAAATTAGTTAATTGGGAACATTTAAAAACAAAAAATTATATTTACTGAGTTTATAGAAAGGAGCTCCTTATGGCACAGTGCCTAAGGCATTTGACTGGTAATAAGAAGGTTGGTGGTTCAAACCCACCAGCCTCTCTGTGGGAGGAAGATGGGGCAAGCTACTTCTGTAAAGATTTACCACCTCAGAAACCCAGTGGGGTTGCGATGAGTCAGAATCGACTTGATGGCAGTGAGTTTGTTTTGGTTTTTTTGAGTTTATGGAAAAACAAAAGTAACATATGAGAGAGAGAGGCCTGATGGCATAGTTGCTACTAATCAAGTGGTCAGCAGTTTGAACTCACCAGCTGCTCTGTGGAAGAAAGATGTGGCAATATACTCCCATAAAGATTTACAACCTTAGAAACACTTTGAGGCGGTTCTACTCTGTCCTATGGGATTGCTATGCGTTGGAATCAACATGACAGCAACAGGTATTCACACACACGCACACACACACACACAAAGTATAATTTTATAGACAAATATTTTAGTTCTCTCTGGCACATTTGTTCATGAAATTTCACCTGTTGCCCTGTCCTTGCCTTTCCCTGGCACATTTATTCTTCAGTTCTGATGTTACAATCCACTCTTCATCTGTGAATATAGTGCTTATGACCAGCACATATTAGAACATATGCTCTGATTTTTTTTTTTTCCAGCAGTAATTAAGGATTTTGCATAGATAATCCCTTCAACCAGTGGCTACTTTTGCTAGAACTGGCTGTGTAATCTGTGGCCGTAGATCAGAGTGCTTCTTTCTAGAGGCCTCACTGGCCTGTACTAGGGTCGCCCTCTTTCATGTTGTTGTCTGCAGACAACTGTACAAGCTGGACGCCTTATACAGAATTCCAGGGTGAAGAATCAGCTAATCGATGCTTTAGAGTCGGAGATTTCCTTTTCTTCTTCTTCTTCTTCTTTTTTTAAGCAGTTGTTTAAAGTCAGAAGGGAGAGTTAAACCCAAAGCAGAAGTGGGTTTTAAGAGTTCTGCTTGTCCTCCTTCTCTGATAATTCTGAGCTGGCTGGGTCGTTATTTATTTACTGTAGGTAGGAATGGTTATTTCAGAATATAGGGCTTCTTTCCCACTGAGGGACATCAATTGAGAACCTCTGCATTTTCTTGCCTGATTCTCAGCACTGTAACTGAGGTAAGGCTCCATATGCTACAAAATCTTCTTTCTCATTTTCTCAATTCCTTTTCTTGCCTCTCAGCCATCTTAAAATACTGGATACGCCTTGTTTTAAGTTATTATGCAATGATTGTGCCCATGGTATAAATTATTTTGAGAAGAACTTGTTTTATGAAAATGCTTTAAACCTGTATTGGGAAACATGGGCCAGTATGCTAATATATCTTAAAAATTAGAGTTAATTTCTAACAATAAGCCTTGTTTATGAAAGAAGACAAATTTTCTCTAACTGGTTATTTTACACAAAAATTAAGCCACTATGACTAAAGACATGTGGGCAGTTGTGTGTATGAAAATTAGCATGTTTCTGTTAAGAGCATACGGTAAAACTGTGACTAGATAAAAATGTGTTGTTTAGCACTTTAAAATATGATGCTTTAGTAGCTTCATTAAATGAATTGAAGATAAACTCACAATGTTCTTTTTAAAAGGGAACATTCTTCCAATTTTTATTCTTTAGCTTAGTTTGTTTTTTTCACAAGCATATTTTGGCATGACTTTCATACTGGATCACATAATGATCAGAATTTCAGATAATTTTGCAATTATTACATTGCTTTTGTAAATAGTGTCTTTTGGTTCGTTTTGTTCCAGTTGGCCAGACTTATTAACATGTATTTGGATTGTACTAATTCTTGGCAATCCTGTTACAATTCAGCATTCTGTGTTTATACAGATAAGAAGATTATCAGTATTTTCTTTATACACCATCCCTGGTTTTAAATCCTTGTGCGAGGGAACCAGATTGTATATTAAATAGAGCCAAATCAAGTTCTAAAAGCCTAGGTCTTCCAGCCCAAAGAAACTTAGAGCTCATCTAGTCAATCTCCTATCCAAGAATCTTTTCCAAAACTTTGCTGTCAGAATAGAGACACTGTCCCTAAGAAGGGATTTCATCCTTGCCTTGAAAAGTTTATAGCACTGGGGAGAGAAAGGTAGCTTGTTACTTGGACTGGGATTCAATAAGAGCTAAAAACTTATTTATATTATATTATTAATTTTAGGGGCTCTGGTGATGCAGTGCCTAAGGCATTTGACTGCTAACCAGATGGTTGGTGGTTCAAACCCACCAGCCACTCCATGGAAGGAAGATGGGGCAATCTGCTTTTATAAAGACTTCAGTAATAGCTAAAAACTTGTGTTATATTATTAGTTTTCTAATTATTATTTAAAAATTATAAAACATAATTATATAATATGCAATTCTAGAATATATAACTTTGATAAATACGTATCACAATTAATCAAAATAATTAAAAATTATAATACCCATTAGTGTTAGTAATTTATTACTTTCTACAGAATGGGTTTAATTTTGCCCTCTGGAGTGAAATATACTAAGCACACTGCTTCTGCCCTGAGAGCACTCCACATGTTTACAGTCATTTGCCCTGCCTACTCCCACCACCTACACAAATCTTTTCTCCAAGTTCTTGCTGTTCCTCATGTGCCATGGGTGCTAGACCATTCTAGGGGCTCTGCTATATGTATACACAGCCAGTTGATCTATACCCCTCTTAAAAACTAAAATTCAGAACTGGACATTATCTAGAAATGGTTTAACCAGGACGGTAGACCACAGGACTAGTCCTGACCCTGATCTGGACAGCTAAATCCCCTTCAATTCCACAAGTCTATGACCATATTACTATCAGTCAGTATATTGTAAGCTCTTTTTGGTTGTGACAGCTTGTCCTGTGCATTAAAGGATGTTTACCAGCATCCCTAGCCTCTGCCTACTAGTTAACCAACAGCACCACTCCATCCCAGTTGTGACAACCAAAAATGTCTCCAAAATATTGCCAAATGTCTCCTAAGGGGCAAAATCACCCCCACTTGAGAACCACTGTTCCAAGGCCATGTCTTATTGTTGACTCACCCCGTGCTATCCCAGCGCAATCCCCAGCTTCCTTTTGCATCAATTGTCTATGTGTCCAGTGTTTTTCCCTCCAACCTAATTATAGGCCCTTATAGTTTTCTAATTTGTTATTTATTTATTTTTACTGATCTGCCAGCCTTTTGAGATAGATTAAATGTAGGTTGGAAATTTTGGTAGCATAGTGCTTAAGGCACTTGACTGCTAACCAGAAGGCTGGTGGTTCAAACCCACCAGCCACTCCTCAGAAGGAAGGTTGGGCAATCTACTTCTGTAGTGATACTGCCTTGGAAACCCAAGGAGGGGTCGCTATGAGTTGGGTCCAACCCGATGGCACATAACAACAACAACAACAAATGCATGTTTGGTATTCCACTATACCAAATATTCCTACCCACCTTGTATTATATGCATATTTTGTAAATATGCCTTTTATGTCTTTATCCAAGTGATTGGTAAGATACTGAATAAGGCAGGATCTGGTGTAGAGCTTCCTCCAGGTTTTCATCACCATTGCATCATCATTCTGCATAAAGTTGGGCAGCCAACTTCCCTTTGGTAGGTTTGGCCTACCCCTTTCTGTACTGAAATCCAGATATTTCGCCATTCCTAACAAAAAGGAAAAATGGTTTCCTTTCATGCTTGTTTTTAAGGAGTCCGTACTAGTCACTATTGATCACTGATTTTTTTTCCCTGTGACTCATACATTATATTCGTTCATTTTTCTTAGAATTTATCTAGTATTCCCAACAACCTGATAGTCTTATAATTTGAAGATCCTTCAATTTTGACATTTTTTTCCTCCCTGATTTTCAAAGGTTACTGAGAGTAGTTTTGTTTAGCTTCATCTCAGAGAACATTGAGAGCTCACTATGTGCATGGTGCAGTCCACATTTTTAAGTTCTCTCAGGAACCTAGAGCATAATTTAATAAGGCCGAGACAACTGACTTCATTAAAGGTATCTAGGTGCTTGGGAGCTCTGGTAGCGTAGTGCCTAAGGCACTTGACTGCTAACCAGAAGGCTGGCAGTTAAAACCCACCAGCCACTCCTCAGAAGGAAGATGGGGCAATCTACTTGTGTAGTGATACTGCCTCGGAAACCCAAGGAGGGTTTGCTATGAGTCGGGTCCGACTCGATGGCACATAACAACAACAACAACAGGTGCTTCTGGTAACTTCATTACTGACTTATCTTAGGCTTTAATACTCTGTTAACACTGAGTTACTAGACTGTTTACCAAGCTGTTATTGAGTATCTTCTATTTACAGCCATGAGCCAAGCTCTGGGGACTGTAGTGAACAGACAAACCCAAATCCTTGCTTCCATTGAGCTTATAGTCAGTAGTTGCACCGTATCTTCCTCATCTAGGGAGGGGGATGCATGGGCAAAACACTTATTTGCACTCCTTGGGTGCCAGCTACCTTAGTACTTTGCACATTATATCAGTTAATTATTATTATTTAAGACATTTATTCAGCATCATGGTGAGACTGTTACATTTAGCAATCAGCAGCATGGATGCAAAAAAAAAAAACTAGAAGTTTTTGCTCATACATCTGAGTGTTGTCTAAAACATGTCTATTTTTTTTTTTTTGTTTTTTTGGTTTTTTTTTTGTAGCAGCTGAGCCCTGCCACCACTATTCTTGGTTATGTTCACAAATACATTATAACCTGTAGCTTCCCTGACACTTCTCTGGCTCTCCTCTCTTGCTAAGCTTTGTTTCCTGGCAGCCATTAAAACCTTCTGCCACTGCTGTTTGAACGCCATAGCCACCATAGTTTCATAGTTTGGCAAAGTATTGACCTCCACCACCATAAGGGTCAGAGATTTTGCTCCAAAGTTTCCTCCCTTTAAAGATTAATTGTTATAATTGCCAAAATCATTGTAGCTTTCACCAGCTGTAAGATTGCTTCCATCATTCTTAAAATCATAATAATCTTCCCCATTATTACCATATCTACCACCACCATGGCTGCTCTCAAAGCCACCTCACCCACTGAAGGTTCATCCATGACCAAAGTTTTCATTCCCCCCAAAACCACCTCCACGACCACCACCAGAGTTTCTAGGATCATTTCAACCTCTTTGGCTGAAAGGCACAGCCATTTCTTGCTTTAACAGGGCTTTCCTTACTTTACAGTTGTGGCCACTCATAGTATGATATTTTTGATTGACAGTCTTATCTACAGAGTCATGGTCATCAAACATTATAAGAGCAAAGCCCCTCTTCTTGCCATTGCCTTGGTCAGTCATGATTTCAGTCACTTCATTTTTCTCATACTGCTCAAAATAATCTCTGAGATGACATTCTTCAGTGTCTTCTTTAATATCACCAGCAAAGATACTTTTCACAGTTAACTGGGCAGTCATTGAGAGTCTCCTCGTGAGACAACCCTCTGGTTCCATAACTCTTCCATCTGTCTTGTGTGGCCTTGCATTCATGCTGCATCCACCTCCTCCGCAGCAGAGTAAGTGATAAACCCAAAGCCTCTGGAGCACTTGCTGTTTGGATCTCTCATTATCACGCAGTCCGTGAATATCCCCTATTGCTCACAATGGCTCTTCAGACTCTCATCTGTTGCTCCAAAGCTCAACCCTCTGATGAAGAGTTTCTGCAACTCTTCAGGCTCTTTAGGAGACTCTGACTTAGACGTAAAAGCAGTGAGGAAAAAGCTTTGACAGTGCTTTCTTGGCAGCATGCACAGGCGGGAAGCATCTCAATTAATTCTTACAAAAACTCCTCCACAGATAAGAATTGTTAGGCCTCCCAAAAAAAGAGAAACTTTATTATAAAGAATTATTATTTGAAAGTCATTTGTATTCTATGTAAATTTTTAATAATTCAAATATTAAAAAATCACTAATGGGACATTGACTTCCATGAACCAAGCAAAGAGAATCTCAAGGTATTAATATATTCTCTTTTGGCTTGTTATTCATTTTGGCAGTAAAAGCTTTCAGTCTGTCATGTTATTTTGTCCTTAGATTTACATGGCTTCAAATTGGCACTAAGAATTAGTTTGACTTCATTGTTTTTCTAATTGCATTATCATCAGAACAGATGGACAGTATCATACTTTCCTTAGAAGCATGAATGCTAAAAGATACAGTGGTCCTTGGAAGTTCTTTGGAAAAAAAGATTATGAATTTTATGATCCCAGTAATGAGAAGCTAAATAAAGTGTTTTAATCTTCTCAAAAGTTTCCTAAAGTTGTGTGATTCAAGCAAACATAAAATATTTATAATATGTGCTTTTATTTATAATAATATACTTTAGGAAGGCTAGATTATATTTTTGAAAATGCTCATAGCTTAATAAAAGGTTATTTTGAGGTACACAAGAAAAAGTCTTGATTGTCTGGTGATGATGGATTTTATAATGTGCTGTCACAGAGTGGGAAATTTTTAGGCTGTTTTGGTCATTTGATTTAGGATTTAAAATTATGATGGTTGTTTCTTCCTACTCTCAGCCTGGGCAAGGGTTAATAGTGCTGTAAGCTAAATGTTGAGAACACATGTTGTATAGGCTATTTTCTTACTGAGTGGCTGTGTTTAATATGTGTGTCATTTAAATTGTATGTATAAATATTCAATTATATATCCATAATGTACCAAATGTGTTATTAAATGAAGATATAAAAGAAACTAGAAATATGCATTTATATGATGTCTGGATAGTAGGGTGATTGTTAAATGATGCTTGAAGAATGCCAGAAAGAGAAACTAGATTTTTATTGGGATTGCTGTGTATCTCCAGGAAGAAGAAGAGGGTTCAGAAGACGATACCAACTCAAAGCCAGACTTCACAGTCACCCTGAAAACTGATTTCAGTGCACATTGCTTTCTGGACCAATTTGAAGATGATGCTGACGGGTTCATTTCCCCAATGGATGACAAAATGCCATCAAAGTGCGGCCAGGACACAGGGCTTTCCAATCTCCATGCTGCTTCAATGTAGGTCATTGTGTTGTGGTTCTTGAACTGTTTCAGTGAAAACAACTCTCTTAAGTTTCATTTTTAGCCTTTGTATTTAAATAAGTTGGCTGACAACACACATGGGGTGTCTTTGTATGGATAAAATTATTATTTTTTTAATTTCCCAGCTCAGTATTTTTATTTGATTTATCTTATATTATTTAAGGGAGATTTTTGAGATCTTGCTTAAACAACCAGAAGGTCTCTATAAATGGCGTTGTGCGATTCTGTGCTGTACAGCTCATAATTTAACACACATTGAGCACAGATGTCATTTCTTTCTCTCAAAGCAAAATATGACAAGTGCCATGGGATTGATTTCACAAGCCCTAAGAATCTGTAAGTATCTGAGCCTGCAGGAGCTTCGGAATCCATTTTCACTGTCAGCTATTTGGGCTTTCAAGGGATAGAAAACATCCATTCTGCTGACCCTAAAGTTCCCTCAATTTTTTCTTGTGTTTACATGTTTAGCCCTTTCCCCATAACCCCTATTGAGTTGCACATTCATTACACTTATAAGATTTTAGATTCAATGTAATTTTCTTGACATTCTCTGCCCTCTTAGACCTGAACTCTTGGAACACCTTCAGGAAATGAGAGAAGAAAAGAAAAGAATTAGAAAGAAACTTCGTGATTTTGAAGACAATTTTTTCAGACAAAATGGAAGGTAGTGCATTTCTTTCCCCCTCTGCCCCCTGTCCACACCCAACACCTTTCTTTCTGTCACATCGGTAGAATGCCCCCAAAGTAGGCACTACTCTGTATTGTTCCCATATAGTCCTTGGGTGTGTGCCCAGGGATCCTAGAAATTTATGTGAGAGCATGAGGTTTGTGCCATCCTTAAGGAAGCACTGCCTCTTGGATACTGTCCAAGACTGGTGCAGATTCAACTAGCATTTATAAAACTAACCTGTCACTTCAAATTCTAATCTAAAATAAGCAATTTGAAGCTGAGTTTCCAGTTGACAGCACTGTTGGTTGATTTATTTATTTTTCTTGAAGAAATTTAAAAAAAAAAAAAAGAAGAAGAAGAACAAATTCACTGCCAGCAAGTCAGTCCTGACTCATAGCAACCCCTCCTTGGATTTCCAAGGTGGTATCACTACGGAAGTAGATTGCCCAGTCCTCCTTCTGAGGAGTAGCTGGTGGGTTTGAACGACCAGCCTTCTGGTTAGCAGTCAAAATGCCTTAGGCACTACGCTACCAGAAACTAGAGGGAGAAATAAAGAGGATTCTAAATATTGCTAGTTTTTAACGCTTATTTTAAAAGCAAAGATGATAGGTGCCAAGCTTCAATGAAAAAATATGCGCGAGAAGCAGTAAATCCATCTGGTTGGTAAGTTGCCTTTCTCCAGTAAGTTTTAAGGTATAATTTAATCATCCTCATATATCATTATACTGAGAAGTAAATAGTCTTCCATGTTTGCAAGTGAACCCAAAACCACATCATGAGCCCAAGAATAGAACAAGGAAATAGATTTGCATCACTGGTATAGGAGTTATATAGGAACTCTGGTGGTGCAGTGGTTATGGCATTCAGCTGCTAACAAAAGGTCAGCGGTTTGAACCCACCAGTTGTTCCACGGGAAAAGGATGAGGCATTCTGCTTCCATAAAGATTTACAGCCTTGGAAACCCTATGGGGCAGTTCTCCTCTGTCTCATAGGGTCTCTATGAGTCGACATCAACTCAATGGCAGTGGGGTTTTGGGTGGGTTTTATGCTGGAGTTAAGTTTCATCATTTTGAGTTGATTTTATTCTAATCCAAATTCTGTAAACTATGTATATATAATTTCTTTTAAGTCCTCTTTTGTGTTTCTGGAAAATACTCAAAAATAAATGCAACATACAAATTAACTTTGGCATTTAAAATACATTAAATTCCAGTTTATTTCAATTACTATATAAATTTATATTTAGGATCCCTGATTTGGATCTGTCTTGTAATCACTTTCAAAAGATTTATATACATTTTTATGCCTAAGTGTTTGTGTTTCTTTTCCTATGCACTGTAGAATATTAGAAAATATAGATACACAGGTAAAGAAGAGAAAATAATAATAATACCCAAAGAAGTAATACCAAAAGACATACCATATTTATTGTTTTGATGTGTTTTGTCCCAGTCTTTTTGTATTTTTTATTTTGTATTTGTGTTTGTGTTTTTACATTTGTTTTGTATTTTTGGTTTCTCTTTTTTTCATGTAATTATAGTCACATCATACATAGGTATCCTGCACATGAGCAACAATATTTAATTATGTAACCTGTACAAGTTTTAAGGAAAAATATAAAAAAGTTTTAAGAAAGGATCATTGATAGGTATTAATTATTACGGAAGGAGCTGTGATGGCACTGTGGTTAAAGCATTAGGCTGCTAACCAAAAGGTAGGCGGTTCGAACCCACCAGCTGCTCCATGGGAGGAAGAGGAGGCAATCTAGTTCCATAAAGATTTACAGCCTTTGAAACCCAATGGGAATCACTGCATGTCAGAATCGACTCCATGGCAGTGGGTTTAATTATAGTTATTTATAATTGCAGATGACTAAGGATACCATAGAATCTGATTCCATTATTTCATGTCTGAGCAAAATGAAACCTCTCAAAGCACACAACTAGGACTAGCCTGTCAGATGTTCTCCTTCCTAATCTGCTATTCCCATCACTCTCCCTCTACTGTGAAGCTCCAAGAATTCTTTCCTAGAACAAGGCAAGGCACAAATAAAATCCATTTCTGTTTAGTTCATTGAACAAATTAAATAAATTTTTCCTGTATTTCCTCTTTAATAAGGAAAAAAGGAAGCCTCATCTTTGAATATTTGACTTTTGCATTTCAAAGTGAAATGAGACCCAGGACTGTGTGTTGGGTAAGAGCAGTGGCTTTGCAGTGAAGTCTACCTGACTTCCCGTCCTGGTGGGAACCTATATGTAGAATGTGGACAATAGCTCCATTTCATCAAGTTGTTGTGAGGGTTATATTAGGTCGTGGTTATGACGTGCTTGGCACAGTGCTTCACCTTCAATTAATAGTTGTTGTGCATATAAAAATATGCTTAGAAAATAGCTTAGTAAACGATGAGTGCAGGGCTTATTAGAATCGTGATCCAACTGCCAAATTTCAAAATTAATTTTATAAGTACCAATATTATCTGAGCGTTTTTTAAGATACGTAAATTGTGGGTATACTAATTGCTAATTAGAAATTTTATCAATTTCATTAGATGAAATATGTAAAAATGAAAAAGCATTAAGTTAAAATGATGAATAAATGAGACCCTTATTGTGAACTCATACTTAAAAGCAGAGAAAGAAAATTGCTGCATTTCTTAGTCCTTCAGGTAATTCTACACATTGACATTAACTGCATAAAAGCTCAGTCACATGGTGTCTTCTGGGGGAAGCTGTCTTTCACTGCTTGTCTAAATCCAGCTCTAATCTTGAGACCAAGTGACATTTGGTAACACTGATTCTGAAAGCTGAGAGCGAAGTTTCCTCATGATGATAGTTCACCTGATGAACAATATCATCTAGGAAAGACAGAGAATGATTCTCTGCCCTCTCGTCCTTTGTTTCCATTAGAAATGTCCAGAAGGAAGACCGCACTCCTATGGCTGAAGAATACAACGAATACAAGCACATAAAAGCGAAACTGAGGCTGTTGGAGGTGCTCATCAGCAAGAGAGACACTGATTCCAAATCCATGTAAGGAGACAGTCCCAGCCCGGCCACAGTGGCTGAGCTAATGCAGGGTGAATTTACCAGCTGCCTCCTATGGTAAATGGCAGCTCTGTAGAAACTGGAAGGCATCCTTGGAACTGGGATCAGACAATACAAGGAAGGCTTTCCTGGACCTGCAGAGCATGCAGCCCTTTTGCCTCCATGCCACTGGGATCTTCTCCCATTTCCATTGCTTGCCTTAGAGACTGCCTAAATGGAAGATGGCAACTTGACCTGACTTGGGAATTTTGTAATGGGAAAGTCAAGATTCCTGTACAGACACACACACACACACACACACGCATGCATGCAAACACAGACACAAAACTGTAGCCGAAGGTTCACTAACACTACCAGTGATGAATCACTACATTTAGACACACTCATCTACAGAGAATATACACTGTTCTTCCCCTGGAGAACTGAGAAACATGAGACCATTCTCTGTCTAACTGTGATCAAAACAAGCTCAGGACTTCATTTCATAGAGCGAACTTGCTGTGGAGACTTGTATTCTCCTTGGAGCCCTTTACATGTGGATGTGCGTTGGAGAGCCCTGCTTGCTGCCTTGGCCATTCTAGTGACCTATACACCTTTCCCACTGGTGTGAATTTGTTGGTTTTCCTCTTCCGCTCTCAGGTGGATGGAACCCGCATCTGCCCAGAATGGCAGTGCAGTAATCTATTAATGATGGTATTTCTTCAGGATGTCCTCAGCTGACAGAAAATTTTGGTCCCTGATGAGAACTGGATTATCTGCACAGGACAGAAGGATTGTAGCAATAGCTGTGTTTGTGATTATTTTTAAATCAGGTAACAGGGTGAAGAGCCTGGCGAATTCTTTCCTGAGCATTGACTGCACTCCCTCCTCAGTCTCAGCTTTTTAAAGGGCCAGCGTGTGTATCACAGCCTTTTGGGGGTTTAGTTTCATTTTGACACTAGCCAAACATAAAGGGTCTTGCTGAATTCTTAACCTGAGTGTAGAGGATCATGGGGAAGACAGAGTCTGCATTCTCAGCCTACTGAGTACTTACCAGAATTTTTTTAAAAAAAGTAAACCTCCACTAAAAATCCCCAAACTGAAGGGTAAATAAGTCCTCAGAGCTCACCTCAAGGCAGAATCTATCAGAGCTCACCCCAAGGCAGAATCTACATCACACTGTTTTCAAGATGATGCTGGATCTTTGTAAAGAGAAGAAAGGATGGTATGTGGCCAATTATGATTATAGTTGTTTTGAAGATTGTGCTAATCTGTCTGTATTAGATATTTTGGAGGGACCAGGGGACTTAAGATACCAAATCATTCATCTCTTCAGTGTGCTAGCATCACTTTGTGATTTATTGCTACTTTTTAACCTTCTGTTTATGCACTGAGGAAAGTGGGTTCTGGTCCAGCCTGTCCATTCTGGGTCCTGGCATACATGTGTGCACATGGCAGCCATGCATTTCAGCAGGTTCTGCTTTTGGAAGATAATGTTGCAGGATGAGCAGGACATCAGGGATGCCTTCCTGTATATCTTGAGAGTTGCTCTCTTAAAGTGTGTCTTTTCTCCCCCCCACAAATAAAAAGAGAGAAAGAAAACCTAAAACTGTACTAATGATTGTCAGTTTCAAAATGAGTTCTTAAGAAATTCTGTGGTCAGATTGGATTTACAACATTTTCCATTGCTGAAGTGAGGTGGCAGCTGTCCTCTGTCAGTTACTTAAAAATTGTTTAGGTCGAGGGAAAAAAGAATGCGTTTAAGTTTGCTCTTCAAAATAATCATGTAGAAGCATGAGCTGTGTTGGAAGTGCCCTGGTGTTAATCTACACACTTAAAGATGGTACATAATCCCACAAATTTAAATGTACATGAAAATCTAGTTTGGTTATTCTTTGCTCTACTGTTTACATTGCAGATCGCTAAAATTTCAAGGAGTTATAAATAAAATGATGCACTTTAGGATGTTTTCTATTTTTGAAATCTGAACGTGAATCATACACATGACCAAAAATTGTATTTTTTAAAAGAGATACATGTCTAGTCTGTCCTCTTAAAGTAACTGTTATCTTAAGCTATAATATAAATCAAATCATTACCAGTTAACTTTTAAGCACATCTGTTTAAGAGTACTGTTGAAAAATACGCTGCGGGATAAAAAAAAAAAAAAGGTGATAGGAGAAACCAATTACTGAATGTTTTGAAATCTGTTGTTTCTGCCAAAGGTAAATTAACTGAAAGCTATATTCAGGAATTCCTGTTCAAATTTGTATGATTGACTCAAAGAAAAAAAAAAAAACAACACTGAGTTACAGTAAAATAAATTGTGTATGGATTGTTGTGTCTTCCTTTGTAATTTTTAATAACCTGTGTACTTCATAGACTGGAGCCCAAGTTAAGAGGGGGAGGGGAATATGTTTATGCTTGATCCCGTTTGAAGATACGTTACTCAGTAGCTTCTGGCTCGGCCAGAAATACCGAGGCAAATTTGTTTCCACAGCAACCATTTCTGCAGCCTAAAACCTCAAGACACTAGAGGCAGTTTAATTGGCTTCACACAGACAGAATACTTTGGACTGGGATTTTTCCTTTGCTCTCTTGGAAGTGTGTGTGTTTATTAGCACATGCCAACAAATAAATGTTAAGGGTTACTTAATAACAATGATAAGTAAAGGTTAAGGGTGAATAAACTTGATTGTATGATTATAAGAATTAAGAAATGGCAAAGGCTTGTCATTTCCACAGGCACTTGCTTCTATTATGCTTACTCTGGAGTAAACACTGAAATAGATGTTTGTGTTAAGGATGATATAATTACTGCATTTCATCTTTGAATCATTTATACTTAGGATGTCAATTTCCAAGATATGTATGTGCAAGGTTCTGGATGAGGCCCTGCTTAGAAGTTTTTCAAGATAGCGGAAATTACTCAATCACTGGGCTTGTAAGAAAGCCCACACACTCCAGGTGATCTTCCAATTCAGGGAAGATTCTCATGAAAAATCAAATTTCAAACTGAAGAATTAAACTAACTTTAAAAAAAAAAAAAACTGTAACACATTGTGAGCTAATAATTAGATAAGATTTCTTCTATGTCTGGTGTTGATTGCCAAATTGAAGTTAAAGATTACCATTCGTCACTAAGGCAGGGATCTCTACTAGTAACATCAAGATAGTTTTTCTTTGCCTCATTCTGATGCAATGCTTGCGTGGCTGAGGAAGAACCTCTTGCAGGGTGTGCCTGCTCCCAGGTGTGGCATTTCTGGCTTTTGTCATATATATTGCACTGAGATGCCCTGGGGCCAGTGGTCTTAGAGCCAGCCTCCTGGTGGTTGCGGATTTGCTAATTTGAGCCTGGAATTCCTTATAAGGTGAATATTTTGGTTTATTCTCATCAGGAAGGGCTGGCCATGATGTCATTGAACTGGTTCTCTGTGAAGGTTGCCTAATTCTTAGTAGACAGAATTCAGCCCAGCATCCAGAACTGATCATATATTTACATGAAAACCAAATTTTAAAGTTTGTTGATTCATTTTTTAAAGATTCTTAATCTGATCCCCAAAATGCCATTTTTCTTAAGGGTAATAACGTTTACTACATATGATGGTATATTTAGAGTTCAAATTCATAAATTATTAACTGCTTTGTGAAAAGCAAGTTGTAGTCTAAATTTATTTTGCTTTCAAGAGGGGTTCTTCCTGATCCACTGCTTCATGGGATTTTTGGTTTTCGCTTTTGCCTAGGTGGGGCAACCTCAATACCTTTGCCATGTTCCTTTTCAGTATCATGAGAGAGAAAAACTACACCCACACATTGAAGCAGTGTTTCCTCTGAAGCCCATATTTCTGACAAACCAGAATGTGCTTTCCTATCCTTTCCTTAATACCTCTGGTGGCACAGCGGTTAAAACATGTGCCTGTTAATCAAAAGGTCAGCGGTTTAAATCCACCAGCGGTTTGAATCCACGGGAGAAAGATGAGACAGTTTGCTTCTGCTACGATTTACAGTTTGGGAAACCCTACCGGAAAGTTCTACTCTGCCCTGGAGGGTCGCTATGAGTCAGAATTAACTTGATGGCAGTGGATTTGTTTTTTTGTTTTCACTTCCTTTATAAATTCCCTTCTTTTATTTTTCTCCTATTTGTGCTTTAAGCTAAAGAGTACATTTAGTCAACAGACCAGCTAAACATGGTTTCAAATTTTTATGTATTTGAATTTTGCAAACTGGCACTTCCTCAAATGGTGGCTGACACAGCAAGCTCCAAGCAAGATTAATGCATATATCTGGCACTGTACCATGACACTGGCAACCTTCCCAAATGGAGGTGTCTCCGTGGACATCTATATGCTTCCATAAGTGATCTTTTCTAATAAACCAAGAAATAAAAAACATTGCCATCAAATCAATTCCAACTCACGGCAACGCCATATGTTATGTATGTAAGTGGAGATCAGAACTGCAGAGTTACACAGGTGTGTATTGTAAAACGGAAATCCAGGTGCAATTACAACTTCATGTCACTAGGAAGTTGTAGTCACGTCTATAGTGAAACTCATTTTTGCCTGGAGTCAGGCCAGGTATGATCACATTCATGGCTTGAGAATTAGATTTGGCAGATCCCATTCTTAATCTGAAAGCAACTGTAAATCATGTACATCTCTATTCCAGAAGAGAGAAAATTTTCATCAGTGATATAGGCCCAGAATAATGTTTACATGGCATGTAAACATTAAGTATTTGGAATTGCCATTTTCCTTCATTAAAATGTTCATTGATAAGACATGTTATGTACATTTTTTGTACATGACTGTATTTTGTATAAACTTAAGGAAAATAAAATATTTATTTAGTTATGTAGTGGATGTTCTGGAGTTCTTGACAATGTCAACAGTGTATGACTGAAATGCCTGTAGGATATGACCTTTCCCCTTCTTTAAGGAATCAAGCTGCTCCTTTGAGCTCTTCAAGGAGCTCTGGTGGCACAGTGGTTAAAGCATTTGGCTGCTAACTAAAAGATTGGTGGTTCAAACCCACCAGCCACTCAGTGGCAGAAAGATGAGGCAGACTGTTTCTGTAAAGATTTACAAACTTGGAAACCCTAAGGGGCAGTTCTACTCTGTTCTAAAGGGTCACTGTGTTTGGGATCGACTCCAAATCTCATGAGGATTAAGTTTGTCTCCAGGGAGAGCTCTGGTAGGTGAAGCTAACTGGGCACAAGTTAGGTTTGTCCATGATTGTAGCTTGAAAATAAATGTGCTTGTGTTCCATACCCAGCTGCTTTTAAAAAAATTCAGAGAAGAGGCTGGGGAGTGGGGTGCAGAAACAGCAGAATGAAAAAACTTACTGCCGTTGAGTCGAATCCAACTCATAGCAACCCCTCCTTGTGTTTCCAAGGTGGTATCTCTACAGAAGTAGATTGCCCAGTCTTCCTTCCAAGGAGCAGCTGGTGGGTTTGAACCACCAGCCTTCTGGTTAGCAGTCAAATGCCTTAGGCACTATGCCACCAGAGCTCCAAACAAATGGAAAAATATAAATACATTTCCAAAATCTGTGAGACCATCACCGATAAATAACATTAATCTTTTACTATTCTGAAGCTCATAAAGCCACCAAGACACTGACACAGGAGAAAGAGCACATTAAAATGGTGTGAAGAGAGTGCCCCACCCTTGTGTAACATGTTCTATACCAGGCAGCTGCTGAGTCCCTGCCAGGTGCTCGCGCACTGAAGCCTCACAGCAGCCTGATGAGTTGGGCAGCATCAGCCCAGCACAGATGAGGAAACCAGAGCTCCATGGTGGTTAGGTCTGCAAGCATTCTGTAAACTGCAAGTTACATGTACATACGCTAAGTGACCCTGAAATTTAAATATATATTTATTTGTTGTTGTTGTTATGTGCTGTCGAGTCAGACCTGACTCATAGCAACCCCTCCTTGGGTTTCCGAGGCAGTATCACTACGGAAGTAGGTTGCCCCATCTTCCTTCAGAGGAGTGGCCAGTGGGTTTGAACCGCCGGCCTTCTGGTTAGCAGTCAAGTGCCTAAGGCACTAGGCTACCAGAGCATGCATATGTGTGTGTGTGTGTGTGTGTGTGTGTGTATGCCTAGAGTAAGGGCCTTATTCTAGTGCTGACACCAGGATTCACATCAAGGTCTGTCCAACTTGAGTACAAGGCTTTTCATTGTTGAGTGCCTTCTAGCTGATGCCAGCTAAGTTACTCAGGTGACAGAGCAGCACTGCCCCCTAGGCTTTGCTGGACTGTGTGCTCCAGGAGCAGATCGCCAGGGCTGTCCCTCATGGAGCTGCTGGATGGGTTTGAACCATCAATCTTTCAGTTAGCAGCTGAGCACTTAACTATTGTGTCACCTGTGCTCCTTTCACTGCTTATGGAGATGCAGTGTAACATCATTTTCTGCCAAAATTGAAGTTCACCCTGAATAACTTTAAACACTGGTTACAAGGTCATAAAATTTGGGCAGAAGTGGCAGGTAGCATTCAGTGGTCCTCCTTTTCTTAAGTAATTCTTTTGAAACTGCCCTTTTGGGGGACAGAAAGTTGTGCTACCCCAAGTGCCACCTCTTAGAAAGCCTGATTATACCCTGGGACACCCCCCGCCGCAATAGCATAGCTTCTAATTGTATAATAATATGAAAAACCGTGGAGACCCACCTGAAGGGGAATTTTAGAATGGGGACCTACACATGGGAATTGGGAGCAGAAGCTGAGGAGTAGGAGAGGCCTTTCTTTCAATGACGAGCACCTATTACCTCTTCTAGAAATAGACTCTGAATTTTTTAAGGAAAAAAATATCAGAGTTGTCCCCAAGCTGGTCAGCTCATCAAGGCCATATATACATATATATACACAGCACAATTTCATAGTCAGTAAGAGCCAAATGTCCAAATCTCCAAATGCATTTTTAGAATCTTGCTGGCAGGCAGGCAAATGGGGCTTGGCAGTATCCAGGGCTGTGGGCAGCTTGGTTCTCACTTTTCATCAGCAACAAGGCTTATACCACAGGGATGGCTCTGTGCTGCACCGGCCCTGGGGAACACAGCAAGAGCTGTCTCCAAGCTGACTCTGAACCCCAGGTCTCAGTTGGGTTCATGTACGTAAAAGTGTATGCTGTTGTGTTGTTGGGTGTGTTGTGTCGATTCCCATTCCGTGACCCTGTGTGACAAAAGTCTAACTGCCCTATGTGATTTTCTAGGCTGTAACTTCACAGGCGCAGATCACCAGGGCTTTCTGTCACAGAGCCACTGAGTGGGTTCAAACCACCAACTTAACCGTTGTGCCACCAGGGCTCCTTAGTGTTACTGTGAATTATGTAAATCAGTCATTTAGCAGCTGGAGTTTGTTTCTTTAAGTTCTCCTTAAAAAGAAATTCAAAGATGTCCAGAAATTCTTATGCCAGGCTTCTGGTTCTGTACTTTTGAGTACTTAATGGTAAGATATTTGGAGATACTACTATTTTTATTACTATTATTATTACTACTATTTCTTGTGATTTGGGTGAAAGTTAACAGAGCAAATTCACTTTCCATACAGCAGCTCACATACATTTTGCCTCATGACATTTCCTGCAATTTCCCACAATGCAACAGCTCCCCTCCCACTTCCTCCCCATAGTTATCTCTTCCCTATGCCCTTCCCTTCCATGCACTCCTGCCCTGAGCTGTCTCCCTGTGCATACACAGCCCTTCTATTCTCCCATGATTGATCTCTCCAAGGAGTGTATCTACCTAACGTAAATGTTCAACACATATGCCTGTCTTTTGTTTGGCTGGAAGCCACAGGGCTGGGGCGGGGGTGGGGGGGATCAATTCCAGACCTGAAGGGCAGCTAGGAGCCATAGTCTCAGTTGGAGATACTACTTTTAAAGAATCAAAAATTACTAATATATGTTACACAAAGGGGAGAGAAAGAAGGAAGTGAAGGATCTATTCCTGTATGGTAGCAAAGAGCAGTGCTTCCCAGCTTGACTATGCAGGCAAACACTGGGGCTGTTGTGATGTAGGGACTCTGGGAAGGCCTGGTATTTCTGGTAAGTTGCCAGGGCTGCCAGGCTGCTGGTCCAAAGATCTCACTCTAAGAAGAGGGTGTAGAACATCATGCCTGGATATTCATGGAAATGAGCAGCTCCACCAATCAATACAAAAATCCTGAGTTAACAGAGACTGACACATTTGACAACACCAATGGAGGCCAAAAACTAGTTAATGCTTCAGGCCCAGGCTGCAGACAGATGGCTCAGCTGTACCATCTGTGGACATTATTTACCCTCCCTAAGTCTTTGTGTCTTTATCTGAAAAAATGGGAATTAAAAAAAACAGCAAGAGTTGCTACTACTGAGTTGATTGCAATCATGGCAACCCCATGTGTCAGAATAGAACTGTGCCCTGTTGGGTTTTCAATGACCGTGATCTTTTGGCAGTAGATCACCAGGCCTTACTTCTCAGGAGCCTCTGGGTAAACTCAAACGACCAACTTTTCAGTTAATGGGCTGAGCACTTAACCCTTTGCACTATCCAGGGACTCCTGGGAATAATAATAGTACCTACCATAGGGGGTGTTTCACTGCTATTCATAAGGTTTTCACTGGCTAATTCTCTGAGAAGTGGATGGCCCCTTCCTTCTTCAAGTCTGTCTTAGTCTGGAAGACTAAGTGGAGGGTCAGTGAAAAAGGGGAAGGCCCTCAACAAGATGGATTGACACAGTGGCTGCAGTAATGGGCTCAGGTATAGCAAAGATTGTGGGGTTGGCACAGGACTAGGCATTGTTTCATTCTATTGTACATGTTGTTGTTGTTACGTGTCATCGAGTCGGACCCGACTCATGGTGACCCCTCCTTGGGTTTCTGAGGCAGTATCACTAGGGAAGTAGATTGCCCCATCTTCCTTCCGAGGAGTGGCTGGTGGGTTTGAACCACCAGCCTTCTGGTTAGCAGTCAAGTGCCTTAGGCACTACACTACCACATAGGGTAGCTCTGGTAGCATAGTGGCTAAGACACTTGCCTGCTAACCAGAGGGCTGGCGGTTCAAACCCACCAGCCACTCCTTGGAAGGAAGGTTGGGCAATCCTACTTCCGTAGTGATACTGCCTCGGAAACCCAAGGAGGGGTCGCTATGAGTCGGGTTTGACTCGACGGCACATAACAACAACCACCACATAGGGTCACTATGAGTCGGAGCCAACTCAACGGCACCTAACCACCCCCACCCCCACCACCATATAGGGTTACCATGGCTTCCATGGGTGAATACAAATATAACCACATAGGGTTAGTCGGTGGCTATGAAGTAAGCACACAGTAAATCTTCAATATAAGATGGTGGTGGCAGTGGGGGCAGTATTATCATTAGCACTGAGTTGAAGAATCTTTCTCTCCTGTAGTCCAGCAAAATATTTTGAGACCCTGCAAAAAAAGGACTTGGATTTCCCAGCATCATCACAGCCCACACCCCATCACTCTCCTCACACTCTAATGCCTTGTTTGTGTGAGGGAGAAACAGAATGTACCTCTCGCACTCCAAGCTCAAATTGGTGCTAACAGGATGAGCAAGATTTCGTGGAAACATTTACCCATTCCCTTGGGGAAAAGATAAATTATGACTATTAATGTTCTCAAGTCAGTCACGTGCATGTCTTTTTCTCAGAAAGACCAATGCTTACTAAATCCTTCCATCACCAACTAGAGCAAACTCCTCTACTTCTTCCCAAAATATTTTGGGAGCTCCAAATCTGCTCAGACATGTCAAAAAGAATTAACTGTCTCAGATGGCAGCTGAAGCAATATGAAAATGCTTGAGTTCTGTACAGTGGAGGAGGATAATCTTTGGTCTGATTTCTAGGTCACTTGATGTCCTGAAATTTCTGTCTAAGGATGTATCTTTAAAACAACTAAAAATCAGGCCTACCCTAGAGAGGTAGTTGCTCTGATTTTAGCAAGCACCTAATTAAAACTAAACTCACTGCCATCAAGTAGATTCCAACTCATAGCCACCCCCACTGGGTTTGTGAGGCTGTAAATCTTTACGGAAGTAGATCTCCCCATCATATTACATTTCATCAGGCCTATGGTCAAGGCTGAGGCTGCAAAGTACCTGGGGTCCTCTCCACACCTCCATCCACCTGGCAAGGGTCAATGAAGGTGCCATTGCTATAGTTCCTTGCTAGCCCTCAGCAGAGCAGTAGGTAAAGCTTTCAAAATCAAATGATTTTAGGTTTGACTGTTAACCAGAAGGAAGGTTGGGCAATCTAATTCCATAGTGATACCGCCTCAGAAGGAAGATGGGGCAATCTAGTTCTGTAGTGATACTGCCTCGGAAACCCGAGGAGGGGTCGCTATGAGTCAGGTCCGACTCGACGGCACATAATAACAACAACAACCGCCTCGGAAACCCAAGGAGGGGTCACTATGAGTCGGATCCAACTCGATGGCAGAATTTGGGTTTTTTGGTTTTGCTCCCTGTACCAGATCTCCTTTCCTGCATCACTTCACCAATTCAGAAACTCCAGGCCTCCTCTCCAAACCATCTGCCAGTGACATGAACTTGAGAGTCCTTGAGCTCGGTTCACAAACATCTGAGCTCCCAAGAATGCCCAGGCACGAAAAGTCAGGACACCCAATTTTAACAACAAGCCTCTGGCAGCAGCAGGCAGGCCAGCTGGGACCTCAAGCCAGAACCTAGTTGGCACTTACAGCTGACCTTCACCCTCAAGAGCTCTGGCTTCTCGTGGCCCAGTGGGGAATGGGGTTATTTCTGACCCTGTTCTTTTCCCTTCTTTTTCTCCTAAAAACAAAAGGTGACCATGAAAGATTAGTGTGATTTAGTGTTTGGCTCCATCTGAATTACGTGCGTGTGTTTTGATTCTTAATTTAAGTTTCCCAGAAGTTCAATGTCAGTGGGAGCTAAATTAATAATTATAGTTTATCCTACTCCCATGAGATTAGGCTCAGGAAAATCAGCTTTTCAAAGATCAGAAGACCATGTGATTGCACACCATGCCAAGCTTCTAGCCACTCAGAAAGCTGACATCTGAATTAATTTTCTTAGTGCTACATATAACTAAGGAATACACACTCCATTATCTTTGGAAGGAAACAGAACACCAAAACCTGGATTGGCTAATGCATGGGAGAGGCCATTCTAAATACAAATCTGAGAGCTCTCTCCACACTGCAGTGGATGTCTCTTTCAGCAGCTACTCCTTTGCATATCCTGGTATCTCACAGCACAAGTCATAGGCATTATAGCTGCATCAGAGCCTCCTTGGAAACCCAAATCCATGTCTGACTCAGTGTGAGCAAGCAGCACACCCAGACCTCTGCACTGAAACCAGTCTAGGGTCACATTCCAAATCAGAGGAGGTTGTTGTTGTTGTTGTTAAGTGTCGTCGAGTCGTTTCCGACTCATAGCGACCCCATGCACAGCAGAACAAAACACTACCCGATCCCGCGCCAGCCTCACAATCCCTGCTATAATCGAGCCCATCATCGCAGCCACCGTGTCAATCCATCTCGTTGAAGGCCTCCCCCTCTTTCGTCGACCCTCCACCCTACCAAGCATGACATCCTTCTCCAGGGAATGGTCCCTTCTTACAACATGACCAAAATAGGTGAGACGAAGTCTGGCCATTCTTGCTTCCAAGGAGCATTCTCGTTGCACTTCCTCCAGGACAGATCTGTTAGTTCTTTTAGCAGTCCATGGTACTTTCAGCATTCTTTGCCAGCACCACAACTCAAAAGCATCAACTCTTCTTCAGTCTTCCTTATTCATTGTCCAGCTCTCACATGCATATGAGGCAATTGGAAATATCATGGCTTGTGTCAGGCTCACCTTAGTCCTCAAGGAGATATCCTTGCTCCTCAGCACTTGAAGCAGTTCCTTCGCAGTTGACTTTCCCAGTGCTACACATTGTCTAATGTCCTGACTGCTGCTTCCGTTGGCATCGATTGTAGAACCAAGCAGCGGGAATTCTTTGACAACCTCAATCTTCTCTCCATTTATTGTGATGCTGCTCATTGGTCCACTTGTGAGGATTTTTGTTTTATTTATATTGAGACGTGATCCATACTGCAGACTGTATTCTTCAACCTTCATCAGTAGGTGCCTTAAGTCATCCTCACTTTCAGCAAGCAAAGTTGTATCGTCTGCATATCTCAGGTTGCTAATGATTCTTCCTCTAATCCTGATACCACGTTTTTCTTCATATAGTCCATCTTCTCGGATTATTTGCTCAGCATATAGATTGAATAAGTGTGGAGAAAGGATACAACCCTGACACACTCCCTTCTTGATTTTAAACCATGTAGTGTCCCCTTGTTCTGTTCGAACGACAGCCTCCTGGTCAAGGTACAGATTCCTCATGAATACAATCAAGTGCTCAGGCATTCCCATTCTTCTCAATGTTATCCATAATTTGTCATGATCCACACAATCAAATGCCTTTGCATAGTCAATAAAACACAAACATCTTTCTGGTATTCTTTGCCTTGAGCCAAGATCCATCTGACAACAGCTATGATATCCCTTGTTCCCCGTCCTCTTCTGAATCCGGCTTGAACCTCTGGCTTTCATCAAGGTGGTTAGAGACCAACATTTGCCACACGCTTCACAGGGCTCTGCTCTCATGAGGTTAGACCAGTTACCCTGGAGTCGATTCTAACTCTTCATAACCCCAAGTGTCAGGGTAGAACTGTGCTCCGTGGGATTTTCAATGGCTGCCTTTGGGAAGAAGATTGCCAGGCCTTTCTCTCTAGGTACTTCTGAATGGGCTCTAATCTTTCAGTTAGCAGCAAAATGCATTGACCACTTGGACCAACCAAGCACTGCACAGAAGAGTAATCTTTCTATACCAAAAACCCAGACTGGAAAGTCATGGAGGCAGTTTCTATGTCACTTCCGACTGGTCAATCAACACAAAATTTTTCACCTTTTCTGAAGACACAAGGAACTCCTCTCTTTCTCTTCTTCCTTATCTATCTACCACATGCTCTTGCTCTGCTTTTAGACCCCAATGGTGCAAAGTTTAAGCACTCAGCTGTTAACTGAAGGGTTGGTGGTTCAAACCTACCCAGTGAATCTACAGGGCAAAGACCTTGCAACCTGCTCCCATAAAGATTAAAACTTAGAAAACCCTGTAGCATAGTGGCTAAGTCACTTGCCTGCTAACCAGACGGCTGGTGGCTCAAACCGACCAGCCACTCCTCGGAAGGAAGGTTGGGCAATCCTACTTCCGTAGTGATACTGCCTCGAAAACCCAAGGAGGGGTCTCTATGAGTCGGGGCTGACTTGACGGCACATAACAACAACAACAACATGGGGCAGTTCCACTCTGCCACGTGGGGTCACTATGAGTTGAAAAATCAACTTGACAACACTTAACAATAATGCTCCATAAAGGTGTCTCTTAAAAATGAAGATACTGACAAACCAGAAGAAGACTCCTAACTCAAGCAACCTCCACTATGAAGAACATTAGGTTTTGAATGGTAGTAATCATTAATGGTTCTGTGAGGCCATAAGCATCATGTTCTTAGACATTTTGGAGAGTTAGCAACTGGGTTAAGATCTTCATTGTCTCATTTTAAAAACCAAAGAAAAGTAGAGACAAGTTTCTTCTTAAAAAGAAATGAGAACATTCTGCAGATTAGCTTTGATGTTGTTTAAATGATTTGCTTTTTCTCCCATGCTTGATGCTATCACAAAGTATTCTATTCATTGGGTTGCATCTCAAACCCATTTTGCTCTTCTGTCATATGCCTGTCCTTCATCAAACCTCTACGTTCATCATCTCATTAACTACTATTGGAATATTAATTACAAACTATGGTTCTGGGAGAAACTGACAGGTACTAATCCCCCTCCCGCATCCCACGCCAAAAGACTAGAGATTAAGTAGAAACCTAAATTTGAGAAATGTTACATACTCTATTCCCTTCTTTGAAAAGTTGTCTAAGAATTCTTGCAATAAAATTTAACTTTCCTTAAGCCTGAGATATGCAAAATCATAACTACAAACCTCCTTTTTTGCCCTCATAAATGTGATTTGACATAGAAGTATGGGAAATGTGTCTTTTGCCACTACTAAAGCAATGGCCAGGCTTCGTCTCATCTACTTTGGTCATGTTGTCAGAAGGGACCATTCTCTGCAGAAGGATGTCATGCTTGGGAAAGTGGAGGGTCAACGAAAGAGGGGAAGGCCTTCAATGAGATGGATAGACATGGTGGCTGCAGCCGTGGGCTCAGGTACTATAGGGATTGTGAGGCTGGCACAGTTTCATTCTCTTGTACATAGGGTCACTATGAGTTGGAGACGACTCGATGGCACATAACAACAACAAAAAAAAAACATCAATCAATGCCCACTTATTCCTAGTTCTAAGAAGCCAGAGCCCTTTGCTGAGGAAGGAGCCACCTATGGGCTGGTGGTCTCTTTGGGCCAAGGGAGTGTCTTGACGACCTGCCTTTCCTAAAAGGACCTTTACCTTACTCTCTGCCCGAGACTGTAAAACATGGTATTATGCTCTATGTTCTAGTCTGAGGCAAGGTCATGCCCAATATGTAACTAAAAGCCAAACTAAATGACCCATTGCCATAGAGTGGATTTAGACTCATAGCAACCCTATAGGAGAGAGTAGAACTGCCTCATAGGGTGTCCAGGGCTATAATTTTTACCAAAGCAGACTACATCTTTCCCCTATGGAGCAGCTGGTGAGTTTGAACTACTAACCTTTCGGCTAGCAGCAGAGCATTTAGCCACTGCACCACCAAAGCTTATTAAAAGTTAGTTGTATTAAATGCAACAAGCCCTGGATTCAACCTTGGAACAAAAGAAGGGTATCAATGGAAAAGCTGGTAAAATCCAAAAAAATTTGAGACTCTAGTTAATAATAACGTACCATGTTGCTGGCTTAGTTTTGACAAAGGTACTGAGTAAGATGTTACTATAGGGGAAACTGAGTGAGGGATAAAGGGGAATGCTGAACTAAATTTGAAACTTTTTTATAAATCAAAAATTATTGAAAAATAAAAGGCTGTTTAGGAAAAAAAAAAAACAAAAAAAACACCTTGTGAAAGAAATTCTACAGAGAGGAGTTACCTGAAGGATATGAAGTCCATTCCTCTCTTTAAATGTTTTGCAAAAGACCAACCCCCAAAAAAGCAAACCACTGCCATCGAGTCAATTCCAACTCATAGTGACCCTATAGGACACTGAGTAGAACTGCCCCATAGGATTTCCAAGGCTGTAAATCTTTTAGGAAGCACACCTCTTTCTCCCACAGAGAAGCTGGTAGGTTTGAACCACTGATCTTTTGGTTAGTAGTTAAGTATTTTAACCACTGTGCTGTAGGGGTCCTTTGAAAAGGGCACCAGGGGCATCTTGGGCAGAAGGGAGCCCTGGTGACGTAGTACCTAAGGCATTTGACTGCTAACCAGAAGGCTGGCGGTTCAAACCCACCAGCTATTTCTTGGAAGGAAGATGGGGCAATCTACTTCCATAGAGATACTGCCTCGGAAACCCAAGGAGGGCTTCCTATGAGTGGAATCGACTTGACAGCAGTGAGTTTGGTTTTGTTTGGTACTAGTAAGGAGCCCTGGTGATAAAGCGGCTAAGCACTCAGCTGCTAACCAAAAGGTCAACAGTTTGAACCCACCAGTTGTTCCATGGAAGAAAGATGTGGCAGTCTGCTTCTATAAGGATTATTGTTTGCCAACTCATAGCGACCCCTCCTTGGGTTTCCGAGGCAGTATCACTATGGAAGTAGACTGCCCAACCTTCCTTCCGAGGAGCTGCTGGTGGGTTTGAACCGCCAGCCTTCTGGTTAGCAGTCAAGTGCCTTAGGCACTATGCTACCAGAGCTCCTTCTATAAGATTGTTGTTGTCATGTGCCATCGAGTCGGACCAGACTCATAGAGACCCCTCTTTGGATTTCTGAGGCAGTATCACTACGGAAGTAGATTGCCCCATCTTCCTTCCAAGGAGTGGCTTGTGGGTTTGAACCGCCAGCAATCTATAAGGATTACAGCCTTGCAAATCCTATGGGGCTGATCTACTCTGCCCTAAAGGGTCATTGAGTCAGAATCGACTCAACAGCAATGGGTTTTTGCTAGGGTCTGTTTTTGTTTTGTTTTGTTTTGTTTTTGTATTACTCACAGAAAGACATTAAGCATAGGTGGCCTCTGACCACTAAACGCCAACAGAAGACACCAGTCAGTGACAGCCTAGCTCCACTTGCGACTCACTGCAGAAGTCATGTAGTGATCATTATTTCAGCCTGATTATAGAATCACCTCTGCAGACTTGCTCACTGTACTACCTTTGCAGATGCATGGAAGTTATCTACCACATCATGAATTGACTTTCATTAATGTGGCCACTGGTAGCATAGTGGCTAAAGCACTTGACTGCTAACCAGAAGGCTGGCGGTTCAAACCCACCAGCCACTCCTCGGAAGGAAGGTTGAGCAATCCTACTTCCGTAGTGATACTGCCTCGGAAACCCAAGGAGGGGTTGCTATGAGTCGGGGCCGACTCGATGGCACATAACAACAACAATGTGGCCACTAAGCAGCTTCAGAGTTGGCCCATCTCTAGCAGGTAGGCATGAGTTAACAGTTCGAGATCTCACTACTTTTTATGTGATAATAGACAAGGTATTTTCTCTAAACATTTATTCATATGAAAAACTGGAATAATATAGTTGCTGTTGTTGTTAGCTGTAGTCAGGTTGGCGCCCATCTCATGATGACTCCAGGCACAATGAAACAAAATGTTGCTTGGTCCTGAAACAACCCCATGACCGACCAGCAGCAGGCTGAAGCGTTGCGATCCAGTCAGCATTGGCTAATTTTAGGAGGTAGATCCCCAGGCCTTTCTTCCTACTCTGCCTTGGACTGAAAGCACCACTGAAGCCTGTTCAGCATCATGGCAACACAGGAGGCTTCACTAACAGATGGGTGGTGGCTGTCCATGAGGGGCATTGGCCAAGAATTGCACCCTGGTTTCTCAGGAAACACAAGAATTCTATCACTGGACCACTACAGAGAGCATTAATGTGCCAGGCAGTGCTCTAAGTGCTTTCTGTGAATTCATTCATTTAATCCTCATAACAAATCCACGAGGTATGCATAATTTCTACCCCCATTTTCAAAACAAAGAAAAGAGGCACAGAAAGGCGAAGAAACCTGCCTAAGCTTGCACAGCTAGTAAGTATAGAACCAGGAAGACTGTGATGGCAATTACACTACAAAGTGTGTATTGGATGCTTGACACAGGGCCTGGTACACAACACAGCACATAATAGATACGTGTGAATTAGAATTATGGTCAAAACCTTGGTATCGGTATATTTCTGTGGGTTAATCTTAGACAAAGCTTGACTTTCTTAAGTGTCAGAAAAGCCCCACCACTTGGTTCTCTGGTTCAGCATCAAATTAGGGTCCACATTCTTCACACAACTTCAATGAGGTTGCCCACTTTGTTACTGTGACCTCTGCTAGCCTGGTCTTACAGGGATTGGCAGACTCTCCCTGTAAAGGCCAAATATATATTACTTTGTGGACTATACAGTCTTTGTCACAATCTTCCTTTTTTTCCTCTTTATTTTTGACTCTTTTAAAAATGTGAAAACCATTTTTATCCGTGGGTCCTAGCAGGACAACCCCTACTCTCCAAGGTTATTACTAGAGCACCATTCAAGTCATAAAAAGGCATCAAAAAGGCTTTCCACATGGGTGAGCAGATTTTGTTAAATTGTTTAAACACACTGGCATTGAACCCCATCCGCCAAGAGAAAGTTGCCAGATAATTTCAGTAAATTGGTAGATGGCTGAAACAGTGAAGTAAATCAAAGGTCTATGGGTCAGAGAGTTAGGTAGTTAGGTAGGTAAATGCCAATCTGAAGAGCAGGATCTTCTCAAGAAATAAGTGATGAAAGGAAAATATCTCAGAAATATTATTGTGTTTTAGAAGCAGGACAGAATTTCATTCATGCAACAAATCTGATTGTTTCTATATGCCAGTCATTGTTCTCAGGAACCCTGGTGGTTTTGTGGACAAGATATTTGGTTGCTACCCGCAAGGTCAGCGGTTCAAACTCACCAGCTGCTCTGCAAAAGGAAGATGGGGCGATCTACTCCTGTAAAGATTCACAGCCTCAGAAACCCAGTGGGTTCAACTTGATGGCAGTGAGTTTGGCTTTTTTGATTTGGTTCTCAGTGTTGGAATTTTAGCATTTTAGAGCTCACGGGGACCCACAGACATTATCTGATCCAATCTCTTTATTTCATGGAAGAGGATTCTGAGGTCCAGTAATTTAAAGTAACTTTGTTCTTTCTATTTAAAATGAAATGTGGCCAAGATGGTGTAATTTTTTTTAATGTATGTTTTCACCACAATGAAACAAAAAATTTAAAATACAGTATTTTTTTTCCCTTTAAAGTTAGCACATATGCTGGTTATCAAATGTTTGTTAAATGGAACTTATTCATGGAAAGATACTATTGTCTTTACCACCTTAAAACATCTATTAGTCTGTCAGAGTAATACATTGTATTTGTTTTACAAATTTATTGAAGACTTTTTTAGCGGTGTTTCAAACCATCTTTTGGTGAGCGTAGTGGGCTGAGCATCAATCATTACATTAACGTCTCTGATTCGCCTTCATTTCTCCTTTTCCCTTTTGGCTCCAATAGCTTCCACTTATTTCTCCCATCTCTCCTGTTCTTGCACTTTCTTGTTTCCACTGCCACCACCCTCACTGCTTCCAGGATAAACTTTTAAGTTATTGTCCTCAGGCTTTCTCACTCCAACTCCACCAATGTATCCTGTCCACTTCTTCATAAAACCAGGTTCATGTAATACTACTACCCCACCCCAATGTTCTGAATTAAAAAAATAAAATCTGCTCTGCCTACCAGCCAAAGCTCCAAATGCTTATCCTGGTTGCTCAGCCCCAAACCGACCTTCTTCCTGGTTTTATTTACCATCATTCTCCTATTCCCCCTGGTCCACATTCCTCATACAATTTCCCTCAAATTATTACCGACTCTTATCTAAATATGTCCCTGAGTTCATGCCTTGGCCAAGGCCTTCCCCTCCACGGGAACTGTGTTTTCATCAATCACAACCTTTAGAAATCCCACCCATCTGCAAGGCCATCTACTCTCCTCACCTGGGGCCCCACCCTTCCTTTCCCCCCCATTTCTCCAGCACCTGGTTCTACTTTCTTACGGCAGGAACCAAATTTACTTTCTAGATTTTTTTTAGATTATTTGAGTATATGACTTAATGTCTCTACTAGAAGTAAGCTACCCATTCTGCAAATACAACAAGAAATAGTTTTAAGTTAAAACACCAAATTTATTGCATAATATTGAACTATTTGCACACACATAGAAAATAAACATTTCATATAACTGTATATCTTTTTTTTAATCTTGTATTATAAAGACTGAAAAACTACCAATTTAGCAATTGAAATAAGTTTTTTAAAAAAGAAAAAGCAAAAATCTACAATCCTTCATTGAGATTTGATGCTGTATCATGGTTCATAAATACTTCATTTTATATAAATAAGTCTTTTCTCTAGTTACTAGGAATTTAAAATTAGGCTGACATGGGTCCTTTGATTTTCTTATCCTATGAGAAGGAAGGTTGAACATGTTGTTATTTTAGAGATACATATATTTGATTTAAATACAATCCCCCCTGAAATCCCACTGTAAACAAACATTTCAAATCTGATAAACAAAAGTTCCATAATAAAGAATAACCTCAAGTCTTAGCAATTAGGGAAGAGGAAAAACAAATCTTGGTAGAAATTTTGCAATTTAAATAGAAATTAAAAAAAATAGACTGCATGCATCCCCTAGGAGGAGAAGAGCATTAAGTCATCCCACCCCAAAGAGTGGGAAGAAGCAAAGAAGAAAGCAAAGGAAGGAAGGAAAGAATGGAAGAGAAAGTGTAGGAGACACAAAGTGATAAGGAAAGTGAAAAGAAATTTATTATTTCTATAATTTGCTTGGAGAAGGCAGAGACTCTCAAAAAATATTAATGCAACTTGCTCCAAAAGTGACAGAATGGAAGAGGTGAGGGAGCCTGTCACTTCACCTTATTGTCAAAGGGACAAGCCCAAGCGAGGGACAGAATCCAACTGCGCAGCGTCTCTATAAACGAGGCCCAGGAACTAGGCACGGGCATCACAAGATGGTTTTCCTCAAAAACTTTTTTTTTTTTTCCAGGTAAGATGTGTTCATAAATGCTCCCTAAATCCTCCACGGTTCAACCAAAATAATGGACTGAGACTCAGAGTTATGGAACTGGGAGTTTCTAAAATAGTCCTTGACTCCTTTAGGTTAGATCAGGACTGCAACAAGTCAGGCCATTCCTAAGACTGCAGAGAGAGGAAACATTCTGCATGCGCAGGTAAGAAGGGACAAACCAAACCAAACCAAACTCACTGTCGTGGAGTCGGATCCGACTCATAGCAACTCCTCCTTGGGTTTCCAAGGCCGTATTACTATGGAAGTAGATTGCCCCATCTTCCTTCTGAGGAGTGGCTGGTGGGTTTGAACCACTAGACTTCTGATTAACAGTCAAATGCCTTAGGCACTACCCTACCAGAGCTCCCAAGAAGGGACAGATCAGTCAAAATCCTCCTTGCAGAGGAATGAGAAGATAAGAGATGGACAAGGAAGCATTGTGAGGAAAGATCAGGGCTGGAAAATGGGAACTTAAGGAATCACTGCCATTTTACCCAGCAGAGTGCAACATACGCACAAGTGCAAGGAACAATAGGTAACTGCTTTAAAAACAGAAACAAAAATGCCCATCCAAGAGCCAATTTCTCCCCTTATCCCCAATCTCTGATTTTGCCAAAAGGTTGTTTGCTGCTTCAAACCCCAGAAACCACATCAACTAGGTTCAGGATTCAAAAGTCCCAACCCACTTATACAATAAAAAAAATAGAAATCACCCCATTATTTTCTGTATAGCCCTCAATGTAGACATTGAGGAAGGAAGGGAAATCCAGGGCAAGCTGGGGACCTCAAGCCAAACTAAACCCTTCATAGTTGTCAAGGGCCTGGGTCAGGCGGGTGCTCAGAATCTCTTTGCTGCTGTACTTGGGAAGGTCAAGAAGGTTGTAGCAAGTGTGGGCCACTGGCAAGTACTCCTCCCCACTGGCTGTGGACTGGATGACAATCTGCAGGCTCGCCATGCCATAGATGGGGATCCTATCGCTGCCTGTCAGGAACACTGGGGAGAAAAAGAAAGTGTTAACAGTTAAGCAAGTAGGAAGTCTCCCTAGGAACAGATAGGAAAGCATGACACCCTGTGGCTCACACAAGAAGTACAATTGCTTTTATGCATATCCAGCCGAATGATGCCCTAAACGCCCTAAAATCAAAAATGTCTTCCATCAGTCTTTGCCATCATAAATTTTATTAGCCTCCAAAGCCTTGTTTTATGAAATCAACAAGGAAAAGAGAGCTGACCTCGGGGGCAAATTAGGAAGATGGTCAATGTCTGTAAGACATCAAGGTCTCTCTCCCCTGAGACTGAAGCTTGCACCATCCAACTGAATTCCCATCTGTGGGTCGATTTGCTCTCCCTTCACTCTCTCTCCATGGTTTTAAACCCAAAGAGCTGACACTGACATTGTAATACACGTTTCACTCTTGTGACATGCACTGTGATTTGGCAACAAAAAAAAAGCGCTCATCTGTTTTTCCATGTTTTCTCATGCTAGATAACGTTCTCAGAGACGAATTGCTAGAATTTACTATAATGAAATCATTATTTATAGAGCACTTTCAAATAACCTGGCACTGTCTGAGACAGCCATACGCGGACATGCTTACCAAAATCTCTAGAGTTAATCAAAATTTCCATAAATCTAAAGATCTTTGGATAGAGAAAAAAAAAAGATTTATCCTAGGAAAATCCCCAACAACCAGAACTGGCTTCTCAATTAAGTGCCACAGCCCTACAAGCTCATTTGGCAAACCCTGACCTGTCACTCCATTCATATGCCACTGCCTCTTAGTAGCCGATGTGACTGGGCAGAGGTCAAGGGGGGTTCTTTTGCGTAGGAATTCTTGTGTTGGAGCGCCACTTCCTCTCAGCTATGCTCCATGTAAGTGGTGGCATCTGGGGGTAAGTCTTGCATTAATATTAATATATGCTGTGTCACACAAAGCAGAACAGACTGCTTTGCAAATCCTGTATGTTGGTTTTATATGGCTGAAAATTCTGTATTTACCAGCTAATTTCTGTGTTTGGTTAGACAGAGTAAGATTTCAACTACTCTGAAACTGAACATCATTCTCTTTTCCAAATATATTATCCTTCTCAATTTTCACCCAACCAGTCATGCCCAGTCACCACATATCATATGGTTCCAGAAGGGGTCAATCCATAGAGATAGATAGTAGAGTGCTTGTTGCCTAAGGTTGGAAGGGTTGGGAGAAAATAGACAATGACTACTAAGGGGCATGGGGTTCTTTTTTGGGATGATAAATGCAAAATTGTGATGGCTGCATACCTCTGTGAATACACTGTAATCCACTGAATTGTGTATTTTAAGGGGGAGGACTGTATGGTATGTGAATTACATCTCAATAAAGCTATTAGAAATTGTATCTCCCCAGTTCCATCTGCAGTGGATGCTTTGTAATATTTTCAAAAGATTAGAGAGATAAGGGAGGTTGATCCAAACAATTAGATGTTACAAATGTAATACTTAAACACATCACTTACATATAAAATAACTAACATTTTTAGAGCAATCGAAAACCATGTAATCCCTCCTGTTAGGCAACAAATATGGATTAACAACAAATGTTGTGCCTGAGATTTCATTAAGACAAAAAGCATAATGTGATTAATTACTAACTTTTTATATTTAAAAGAGTTGGACCTACACCATATGCAAGATTGAAATGTAGACAAATAACCATGTTGAGTTACTGATACGTACAGAGAAACTTCTTCTTCTTTTCCAGTGGAAACTCATGAAATGTTTCCCAAAA
The DNA here is from genome assembly GCF_000298275.1 of Orycteropus afer afer. Lineage (NCBI taxonomy): Eukaryota > Metazoa > Chordata > Mammalia > Tubulidentata > Orycteropodidae > Orycteropus > Orycteropus afer. Next base: position 1,853,904 of record NW_006921896.1, read on the forward strand.
CATTCTCACAGTGGGATGTGTGGCTGAGTAATCACCTTTGTAGATGGCAGTCTGTTCAAAAACAGAAAAAAAAAAAGTATCTTTCATAATAATAATAGTGGCTATGTGTATAGTATTTGCACATATGTACCAAAATCCAAAAAAAAAAAAAAAAATAGTGGCACCCACTGCCACTGAATTGATTACGACTCATAGAGACCCCCACTGGGTTTCCAAGGCTATAAATCTTTATGGAAGTAGACTGCTCCATCTTCCTTCTGCAGAGGCTGGTGGGTTTGAACCACTGACCTTCTGGTTAGCTACCAAATGCCTTATCCACTTTGCCACCAGAGCTCCAAATCACATTCAACTAGAGTACATTTTCAAAGAGACCAGAGGGCCATCTACCCAGGGTGCTGCTGCTATTATCAAGATGATAATGGTATCATCTTTTGTGCTCACCTCTTCCAGTTCCTCCCAGTTGTAATTGCTGTTCCCCACCATCATGGCCCTCAGTTCTGAAGGTTGGAAGAGCTCAAGTACTTTGCCACCACACACCTTCAGGAAGCCACTGGAGAAGGCTGTGTACCATTCGTGAACTGAGATTTGGAAGACATAATTCACATAAGCATCCACAAATTCCTGCCTGTCAGAAGACCAAAGAAACAGAATATATTTAGCTCAAAGTCTTATAAAGTTTATGAAGGTACCCTTTTATATTATTTCTGTTAAAGAGATGAGGAGTGATAAAAATCAAACTCCCTTAAATTCTCACACCAGGAAATAACTTAAAACATCATGTATGTTAATGGCTCTCTGCACTGTTCTCCCCATCCCTCCCTAGGCCTTAGGATTCTACCAAGGTGTCCCAGGTGACCTGGGGGCAGGTGGGCCATGTAGGAAGGACCATGAAGGCAGTAGGTAGAGGCATACTACTAGTTTACCTGAGGAGCCCTGGTTACATTCCTGTTGCAAATCGTTCAATAATAAATAAACACTTCTCCTAATTCAAAGGAAAAGTCTAAAATATTGGTCCTAGGCTACTTCTCCTCTTCTCAGAAAGGAAAGCCATCTTAGATATTTGTATCTCTTACCAATTTTAAAATTTTAAAAGGTAAATTCCTTAACTCCTTTCTATAAATCCCTTAACAATCTTTGGAAAGAATTATATCACATAATGGTTCCATCTTACAAATGTAAATTAAGACAACAGTGAATTACTATCTGTACTCATCATACTGGCAGGAGTTTAAGTCAGATAATATCAGTAATAGTGAAGATGTGGAAAAATGGGAACCCCATACACAGCTGGTTGACATTTCCCATTGTGAACTGGCAGGAATGTCATCTATGAACTGAGACATAAACATTTTGGGTGAACAATTTATCCTACCTAGAAAAATTGAAAATGTGAATACTCTGATGCAGCTACTCTTACTGCCAGCTAGGTAATCCAGAGACTCTCACATGAGTGTAAAAGAGAACAAGTACAGGATATTCACTATAGCATTTTCCTATAACGTGGAGTGACTGGGGAGAAAAAAACTAAACAAAACAAAACAATCACACCTACTGCCACTGAGGTGATTCTGACTCACTGTGACCCTTTAGAACAGAGTAGAACTGCCCCATATGGCTTCCAAGGCTGAAATCTCTACGGAAGCAGACCGCCACATCTTTCTACCACAGAGCAGATGGTTGGTTCAAATCAGCAACTTTTCAGTAAGCAGCCAAGGGCTTTTAACCACTATGCCACAAGGGCTCCTCAAATTAATATGAGAACAAAGACAAGATAATATAGGATGGAGTTCATCAAGTACAGCGTGTTAATTAAATTAACTAGATACACATTGGGAGCTCTGGTAGCATAGTGGCTAAGACACTTGCCTGCTAACCAGACGGCTGGCGGTTCAAACCCACCAGCCACTCCTCGGAAGGAAGGTTGGGCAATCCTACTTCCGTAGTGATACTGCCTCGGAAACCCAAGGAGGGGTCGCTATAAGTCGGGTTTGACTCGATGGCACATAACAACAACAACAACAACAAGATACACATTTATCAAAATGAATATATTTCAAGAACAAGGTTGAACAAAAAAGCAAGTACAGTATGGTATCATCTACTATGTTAAGTTCATTTTGACACTTAAAACAATGCTATGTATAAGAATCAGTGGCTCTGCTGCTTAAAGCTTCTGACCTGGGGGCAAGTTATCTAACCTCTCGGTGACTCAGTCTCTTCATCTGTAAAACGGAAATAATATGAGTACATAACTCATGGGACTGTTGCAAGGATTAAATGAGTTAACACACACAAAACAAGCTTGAAGGTGTTTTGTAAACGCTAGCTACTATTTATGGATAAGGAGCTCTGGTGGCATAGTGCCTAAGGCACTTGACTGCTAACCAGAAGTCTGGTGGTTCAAACCCACCAGCCACTCCTTGGAGGAAAGGTTGGGCAATCTACTTCCATAATGATACTGCCTCGGAAACCCAAGGAGGGGTCACTATGAGTCAGATCTGACTCGACAGCAGTGAGTTTGTTTTTTTGGTTTATTTACAGATACGAGATTTTGTTTATGGATATGAAATGAGTATGTGTTCAGTTTTGAAATAGAAGCCATTAATGTAAAAAGATCTTTATCTTAATACACCTATTTATCATAAAAAACCAAACCCATTGCCATCAAGTAAATGCAGACTCACAATGACCTCACAAGACTAACCCATAGGGTTTCCAAAGCTGTAAATCTTTATGTAAGCAGACTGTCACATATTCTTCCTGCAGAGAGGCTGGTGGGTTTGAACCACTGACCTTTTGGTTAGCAGCTGAGCACTTTAACTACTGCACCACCAGAACCTCTTATTACAAAAGTCTGGTAGCACAGTGCCTAAGGCACTTGACTGTTAACCAGAAGGCTGGCAGTTCAAACCCACCAGCCACTCCTTGGAAGGAAGGTTGGGCAATCTACTTCCGTAGTGATACTGCCTCGGAAACCCAAGGAGGGGTCGCTATGAGTCAGGTCCGACTCCATGGCACATAACAACAACAACAACAGAAACATGAAAAGATACAAATCAAATTCATAAGAATTTTGTCTGGGTAAGAAAGGGGGTTAGAAAGAAAGGAATGGAACTAAAGAGATGTACAAAAAGAACTTTAATGATATTATTAACTTTTTTCTTTAATTATAAAGTATAAAACAAGTATCTGTTTATCTGGGTAATGCATGTAAAGATGTTTGTCCTATTATTCTCTGCATGTTTCTGTGTTTTAAATTTTAAAAAAAATTAAAAAAAAATAACATTATGATGATAGATCTTTTCTTCTTAGCAACCACTAATATAATACCTCATAAAACTGCATGTGGTAGTTAAGGTTTTGTGTCAACATGGCTTGGCTGTGATTTTGAGTGGCTTGGCAGCTGGATGTAGCTCTTCCCCATGATGAGACTGGATGTGGCGTAATCACCTTCATAGTAGAATCTGCTGTGAGCAGCTAATTAGTGGAAAGGGAGTTGCCTTCAGTGTGTGGCCTGCTTCCAGTATATCTGGAAAAGCTTTGGGAAAGATCTCTGGCTTTTTGCTCCTCCACTTGGCCCACCATTATCTCCAGTTGCCAGACTTGAACCAGTGGCCTGCTGTGTTGCCTGCTAATCTTGGAGACTGTTGCTTTTGCAGCCTGTGAGCCAACAATCTGTTTTATCTCATGATCTTGGATTCATCAGACTCAGCAGCCAGAAGTCTGCCATACTGCTAGCCAATCTTGAGTTCGTCAGCCCCTGAAGCTGGATGAGTCAGGAGAAGCCTCCAGCTTGACATCTGATCCATGGACTTGGGACTTGCCAGCCTCTACAATTGTGTGAGCCATTTCCTGGAGATAAATTTCCCTCTCTACACATACTCACTGGTCGTACCTCTCTAGAGAAGCCAGCCTAAGACACTGCACTTGAACATCTTGACTCTCCTCCAAGAGCACACTTTTTACAAGGCACTACCTGTACCAGTAACTAATGAGGAAGTGCTGTGATGTAACAGATAAGCATATGGACTCTAGAGATGGGCAGAAAGGTTCAAACCTAGGCTCTGCCACTTTTTTATGTACCAGCTACTAAACCTATTTCCCATCTTTAAAATGGGGTAAGTGTTGAGTTAAAAAAGCTGTTTATATGTCTTAGCCATAGATTCTGAAAGTTTCTCACAGTGCTAATGATGCACGACATTTTTGAAACTCATTACTCAAAGCCAGTAATATTTTTCTGATAAAACTGTCTAGAGAGGCACCATCAAGTTTTTTTGATTACAGACTCTAATTTCTGTTTGTCACTTAGCACTCTCCTTCAAAGACATTCTTGGTTAATGACCACCAATCATTACAGAGTGTTTAAGGTGCCAGGCATTGCAATAAGTTCTTGGATATATATTGTTGTTGTTGTTATGTGCCGTCGAGTCGGACCCGACTCATAGCGACGCCTCCTTGGGTTTCCGAGGCAGTATCACTACAGAAGTAGATTGCCCTATCTTCCTTCCGAGGAGTGTGGCTGGTGGGTTTGAACTGCCAACCTTCTGGTTAGCAGTCAAGTGCCTTAGCCACTATGCTACCAGAGCTCAATACTCAACACTACTCTTTGAGAGAATTTCATGCTATGAGAATTATTATTTCAATAAAAATGAACCCACAAAATAATCCATTAATTAAAAAACAAACATTTGTGTTTTCTATGATCATTATTTCAATTTCAGAGCTGAGTCTGGGACAAACAATGAGTGCATGGGCAGACAGAGAAATGGAGGCTAATGTTTGAATACAGAACCTGTACCTCAATGACCTCTCCATTCTCTCTGTCTTGATTATTTTAATTTCCAATATAGTGGCTGCATGAGACGTTACAGGAGGCCAAGATAAATTCTTCCTGGTACAATAACTCATCTACACTATTCACAAATATGTTTTATTGCAGTCCCAATTATACACTTGATTCCGCTAAGCCCACAAAAGGAGACAACTCTTAGTTGATATGATTTTCAAACACATAAATTTAAAGGAGTAGGTAATACATGCATTGTCAATTATTTTTAGAAGTCTACTTCTAAGCCACTGTAGTAAGAGTCTGTTAAAAAGTAGTCTAGCTTGTAAGGCTGATTCTGAAATTAATATACAGGGCAAAGGCACCAGAATAGCCAAAATAATTTTTAAATAGAAGAACAAAGTTGGAGGATTCCAATTGATTTCAAAACTATAGTGAGTAAGGCTAGAGTAACTAAGTATGTTATGGTGAAAGGATAGACACATAAACCAGTGCAAAAGAACAGAGTGCAGAAATAGACCTGGACACATGTGATCACTGATTTTCCACAAAGATGCAAAGGTAATCACTAGAGAAAGGATAGCATTTTCAACAAATGGTCCTGGATCAACAGGACATCCATATGCAAAAAAAAGAAACCTTGATCCACAACTCCTACACATATTAACTCAACATGAACCACAGACTCAAATGTAAAACCTTAAATTACAAAGCTCTAAAAATTTTTTTGTAGATTTTAGCAAATATTTCTTAGATATCACCAAAAGCACAATCCATAAAAAAAAAAATATTAGTACAACTGACTTCATCAAAATCAAAATTTTCTGTTCTTCGGAGACAGAAAAAAAAATGAAAAGCTAGACTGGTAGATAGTATTTGCAAAACACACATTTGATAAAGGATTTGTGTTCATAATACAAAAAGAACATTTAAAACTCAATAAGGAAATAACTCAAATTTTAAAAATGGGTAAAATATCTGAGCGCACACACTTCATCAATGAAGATATGCAAATGGAAAATAAACATGAGATGACATTCGATATCACTAGTCATTAACAAAATCACTATCCAGCTACTAGAATAAAAACACCTGACAATATCAAATGGTGGTGAGGATGAAAAGCAACTGCAACTTCTCCTCCCTGATGATGAGAAAGCAGAATGGCATAGCTCCTGTGGAAAACAGGCAGTTTTCTTTAAACATATGCCTTTAATAATAAACATATTGCAGTGTAGTAAATTACTTTGTGTGGCTTTTCTACCCATAAGTCTTTGTAAACTCCAAGGTGGAATTTGCTATGAGCAACTGAGGAGCTCCTGATTGCTGAAGGTGTCCAGCTGGAGTATTTCTGTTGGGAGTGGCACAAAACAATGTTCTGGGAGGTGCCCACTCTCTCTCAGGTGCTTAGAGTTCTGATGCCATAATTGGCTAGTTTGACCACCCTGCGCATATTCTTTAAATATAGGCCTCAACATTTCCACTCCTAGGTACTTTCCCCCCAAAAATAAGAATGTATGTTGCACACAATCTGTAAAAGGATATTCATAGTGGCATTATTTGTAATCATCAAAAACTAGAAACAACCCAAATGGGAATATTACTCAAAAATAAAAAGGAATGAACTACTAATAGATACAACATGAATGAATATCAAATGCTTTATACTAAGTGAAAAAGTCAGACTCAAAAGGCTACATATATGAGATTCCTTTTACATGATATTCTGGGAAAAAGTAGAATTACCAAGGCACAAAATTGATCAGTGGTCATCAGGACCAGGAATTGGGGTAGGTCCATGCAGGAATTTTTAGGTGATGGAACTGTTCTATATTTTGGTTAACTGCAGTGGTTATTGCATGGCTGTATTGTTTGTCATTGTACTATAGGATAGATCTAGAAATGCTCTTTTTGACCAGGAATGTGATGCCATTCCTCTTCAATTTGTCATTCCTGGCACAGGAGAACATATGGTTATCTGATTCAAAATGGTCATTACCAGTCCATTTCAACTCACTGATGCCTAGGATATTGATCCTTATGCATTCCATTTCATTTTTGACAACTTCCAGTATTCCTAGATTCAAACTTCATACATTTCACATTCTGATTGTTAATGTTTGTAGCTGTTTCTTCTCCTTTTGAGTTGTGCCCCATTATCAAATGAAGTCCCAAAAGCTTTACTCCACCCATGTCATTAAGGTTGACTCCACTTTGGGGCAGCTCTTCCCCAGTCATATTCTGAGTGCCTTCCAACTTTTCAACCAACAGAAAGATATTTACCTGTGTTTTATTTGACTGTGCAAAGGCATTTGACTGTAGATCATAACAAATTACGGATAACATTGCAAAGAATGGGAATTCCAAAAAACACTTAATGGTACTCGTGAGGAACCTGTACTCTGACCAAGAAGCTGTTGTTAGAACAGAACAAGGAGATACTGCATGGTTTAAAATCTGGAAGGGTATGCATCAGGGTTGTATCATTTCATCACACCTTATTCAATCTGAATATGCTGAGCAAAGAATCTGAGCCACTGGACTATATGAAAAAGGACAGGGCATCAGGATTGGAGGAAGACTTATTAAAAACTTGCAATGTGCAGGTGACACAACCTTGCTTATGTGAAGTAGACTTCACTTTATTACTTGATGAAGATCAAAGCCTACATTCTTTAATATGGATTACTCCTCAACATAAAGAAAACAAAAATTCTCATAATTGGACTGATAAATAACATCACAACAAATGGAAAAAAGATTGAAGTTGTCAGGGATTTCATTTTACTTGGATCCACAATCAACAGCCATGGAAGCAGCAGTCAAGAAATCAGATATCCTGAAAAAGTGACAGCATTCTCATTTGCATTCCAGGGACCTAAGAATAGGCTCTGTTTGCCAAGGATGGCAGAGCCATATGGGAGGCAGACAATGGGAAAGGAGACAGGTGGTGAGCACATAAGTGCTGCCAACTAGTGAATAGAGGAGCACGGTACAGTACCCTGCTTGCATAGATAACATACAAAGAAAATGAAAATCATGGGTAAGTCACTCCAACATACAATCACCAATTAAATATAAATACAAAAACATCACAATGCCTCAGAGACAACAGAGCATCACAGTCCACAAAAACAAGCAAGATAAAAGAGGAAAAACAAGGGACCAGGATATAGACCCCAAACACATCCCTGAGGAAGAAGCAGCATTGGAACTCCCTGATAAGGA
>NW_006921896.1:1862182-1870409 GCF_000298275.1 Orycteropus afer afer
TGAATCAATGGAAGACAGAATTAGTGAGATTGAAGGCAAATGCCTCAATACTTCTTTGGAAAGGGATCAATCAGAAAAAAGATCAAAACAAAATGAAGAAAGCCTAAGGTTCATGTGGGATACCTTCAAAAAGAATAGCCTATGTGCCATCAGAATTCCAGAACAGTAAAAGACAAATAAAACCACAGAAAAATATTGTTGAAGATTTGTTGGAAGAGAATTTTCCTGGTATGATGAAAGATGAGAATATATCCATTCAAGAAGTCCAACAAACCCCAAACATGATAGACCCCAAAAGAAAATCACCAAGACATGTCATCATCAACCTCACCAAAACCAAAGACAAAGAAAGAATCCTGAAAGCAGCATGGGAAAAACAAAAAGTTACCTACAATGGGTAACCAGTAAGACTAAGCTCAGATTTCTCAACAAAAACCATACAAGTGAGAAGACAATGGGATGGTATATATAAAACCCTGAAAGAGAAAAATTTCCAACCAAGAATTATGTACTCTGCTAAACTGTCCCTCAAGTATGATGGTGAAATTAGGACATTTCCAGATAAGCAGAAAATTAAGGGAATTAGTTAAAACCAAAGCAACCTTATAAGAGATGCTAAAGGGAGTCCTTTGGACAGAGAACCAAGAATAGCAAACAACAACTGACCATTAACACACATGGTGACATAACCCACAAACCAACCCAGCTATGGAAGTATCCAAAGTATATAAGCCTACAAGATTGTAAACAGGGAACCAGAGACATTGATTGACAAATGAGGACAACTATAAGCCAAAAAGAAGAAAAAAATTGTGTAGTTATAGAACTTCTATATGATAGGGAAGTCAAGACAACTACAAGATAGAACAGACTGTTCTAAACTTGGGAAGAAAACTATAAATCACAGGGTAGCCTCAAAGAAAAATGATAAACCTTCACATCAAAATAAGAAAGAGGACCAGCACAAATATTTAGCAATACTAAAACAATAGCAATGAAGGAAGTGATAATGTGATTCATAAAGAAAACAATCTCAGCATAGAAAATTATATGGAACAAAGAAATTGACACCACGAAAAAGCACATAACAAAAATGACAGCAACAAATTCACACTTGTTGATAATTATATATCTGGCAAGGGACTTATCTCTAAGATTTATAGAAAACTCCAACGCTTCAACACCAAAGGAATTAACAATCCAATTGAAAAATGGGCAGAAGACATGAATAGACACTTTACCAAGAAGGATATTCAGGTAGCCAGCAAATACATGGAGAGATGCTCATGATCACTGGCCATCAGAGAGATGCAAATCAAAACAACGAGATACCATCTCATCCCAGCACTGATGACAAGGTTCAATGAGACAGAAAATAACAAATACCAGTGGGGATGTGGAGACTGGGACTCTCATACACTGCTGGTGGGTCTGTGAAGTGACACAACCACTGTGGAAAGCAATATGGCGATTCCTTAGAAAGCTGGAATTGGAGATACCATTTGACCTAGCAATCCCACTGTTGTTATGTGCTGTCAAGTCGCACCCGACTCATAGTGACCCCTCCTTGGGTTTCTGAGGCAGTATCACTACGGAAGTAGATTGCCTCATCCTCCTTCTGAGGAGTGGCTGGTGGGTATGAACTGCCAGCCTTCTGATTAGCAGTCAAGTGCCTTAGGCACTAAGCTACCAGAGCTCCTTGCAATCCCATTAGTAGGTATGTATCCTAGAGAGGTGAGATCCAGGACAGGAACAGACATATGCACGCTCATGTTCATCACAGCACTATTTACAATAGCAAAAAGATGGAAACAACCTATGTGCCCATCAGTGGAAGAGTGGATGACCAAAGTATGGTATATACACACAATGGAATGCTATCCAGCACTAAAGAATAATGTAGAGTATACAAAACACCGCATAACATGGATGAATTTGGAGGACATCATGCTGAGTGAAATAAGTCAATCACAGAAGGACAAATACAGTATTAGTTCGTTGTTGTGGAGGGTCAAGGAAAGGTTTACATACAGAGGGAAACTTTCTTTGCTGGTTGCCAGGCATGGGACGGGAGGAGAGAGAACACTGCAAAAAAAAAAAAAAAAAGCATTGACCCATGTCACTTTAGTTTTGTCTATTTCACTGTATATAAATTATATTTCAATAAAACATATTTAAAAGAAAAAGAATCAGATATCCTATTACACAGGGCAAATCTGGTGCAAAAGATCTCTTTAAAAGGCAAAGACGTTACTTTGAAGGCTGAGATTCACCTGACCCAAGCCATTGTCTTTCCAATAGCATCACATGCATGTGAAAACTGGACAATGATTAAAGAAGACTGAAGAAGAATTGGTGCATCTGAATTGTAGTATTGGCTAAGAATATTGAATATACCATGGAGTGCCAGGAGAATGAACAAATCTGTCTTGGAAGAAATACAGCTAGAAAGTTCCAGAAAGTGAGAATGGCCAGACTTCATCTCTCGTACTTTGGTCACGTTATCAGGAGGGATCAATTCCTGGAGAGGGACATCATGCTTGGTAAAGCAGAGGGTCAGCACAAAAGGGGAAGACCCTCAAGGAGATGGAATAATACAGTGACTACAAGAATGAGCTCAAACATAGCAACCACTGTGAGGACGGTACAGGACTGGGCAGTGTTTTGTTCTGTTGTACACTGGGTCGCTATGAGTCTAAACTGACTCAACAGCACCTAATTACGACAAAACCGGCTTTTAGAAAAGTAGCCTAGCTTACTGCCAAGTTTCACGATCTTTTGAGATGGGAATACAAAATCCTGAAAAATGAGGACATACTGGTTGCCCCAGGAAAGTTAAGCTAGTCAGATTGATAAAATGGATTGTCACCCTCTATCTGATGAAGAGGCCTAAGAGTCACGGGCCTGAAGGCCTAGGCTCTGACTTGATTCTGCCCATCAAGTGATACATTCAGTAATAGGAGATTTATTTCATTTTATTCTTCTGCTTCTAAGCTCTTTATCAGGAGCTCTGGTGGCATAGTGCCTAAGGCATCTGACTGCTAACCAGAAGGCTGGAGGTTCAAACCCACCAGCTACTCCTCAGAAGGAAGGTTGGGCAATCTACTTCTGTAGTGATACTGCCTCAGAAACCTAAGGAGGGGTTGCTGTGAGTAGGATCTGACTCAATGGCAGTGAGTTTGGTTTTTCTGAAGCTCTTTATAATAAGAAAACCTATTCACTTCAAGGTGGCTTAACCATCAAGAGATGAAATAGGGAATATATGCATGATATATAGAATATGGACTATGTGTAGTGTCAGCCAACCAAAGGTAGGTAAATTATTACATCAAAATTTTGTCAAAACTAAATTTCAACCTTAATAATAAAATGTGTTAATTACAAAAGGTAACAAGGAAGGAAGAAAGTACATTCTCTGCAGCATAATTAAGAAAGTAAAATAAGCAATAGGAATCACAAGTATATTTGATAATGAGAATACACTGAGGCTTTTGCAAATAGCTACTTTATTTGGGGAAGGGCACAAATGTATTCTTTTGCAACAAAACATTACTTTAGGTTATGTTAGTATGAATGCAATTATTCTGCAAAAATTATTATAACATTTATCAAGTGCTTACTATGTGTCAGCACCATTTAAGTGCTTTATAGTATTAATAAAAACCACTGTCACTGAGTCAATTCAGACTCATAGCAAACCAATATAACAACAGAGAACTGTTCCATAGGTTTCCAAGGCTGTAAATTTTTACAGAAGCAGACTACCTCATCTTTCTCCTATGGGCGGCTGGTGGGTTCAAACTTCCAACCTTTTGGTCAACAGCCAAATGCCTTAACCACTGCCCCACCAGAGCTCCTTGCTTTACATATTAACACACTAAAAATTCACAAGAACAAATAGATAGCACCAAATGTAAACTGAAAAGTTATGATTTTTTAAGATTTACAGTACTTGATGGAAAAGCTTCAAGTTCCAATAAAGGGAAAGAAAAGTCATTTAAATTGATAATGCTCAGGGTGAAAACATTCCCAAGGAATCTCTAGAAAGATCATTTGTCTTTCATAAAGCTATGATTTGGATTTAAGAAAAAAATATAAGCAAATAAAATTTCTGTGCATCTTGCTATTAGAGAACAAAGGTGCACTATTTAACCCCCCCCCTTTTTTTTTTATGTTCTCAAGTACAAATGATAGGTAAGACTCACAATGCAAATGTTGAACTATGTAGTGCTTTGGGGAAAGTGGCTAGGTGTGTCTGTGTGTGTCTGTCCACAGTGAGATGCAGGATTACACACCTCCTTCATCCTTGCTCTGAGCCCCATGCTTTAGAGGGCCCTATTTTTCCTTGCCCTTTCCAGCTTCACTCCTCCCCAGAGGCCAAGAAGTCTTCAAGACCTTCTAGAACACATTCCAAGATACCTAAAATTCTCCATGCAAAAGGTTCCAAACCATTTCCAGTGTTCAGACTGCTGCAAGAAGATTTTGCCACCAGTATGTACATTATTAGGTGTGAGGAATAGACAAAGGAGCTGTTGGGCGGGAGATGGACAAAAGTTTGGATACGCAAGCTGTCCTGTGTAAACATGCCCCATCATCTCCATTTTCTGGAGAGAAATTCTGGAGAGAAATTCAGAGTAATCTGAGAGGTAATTAAATCAGATTCTGTAAGATAAGCCAGACATGCAATACCAAGGCAGACAAATACCAGCTATGGGGAGATACAGACAAAGGGAAGAGAGATGCCTGGGTAGGAGTTAGGAGCAAAGTGAAACCAGGCAAAAACCAGACCAGCAGTTCCCAAGAAAGTCCCTTGAGCACCTGTTGGCACTCCCAGCTCACCTTTACAGGTGGGCAGGTATATGGGTAAATTGGGAGCAGGGTGTCCAAGAAGCAGGTTTCAAAGTTGGGAACACTGCTTGGGAGAAGGTTGGGTAGAAAAATGAGGAAACTAGGGCAGTAATACGGCAGGAGAATTGTCAGATGATCCTACAGAGGCAGTCCAGTGCAGGGATGAAAAGACTGGACTCAAAAATGGTGCAGCCACTTTGGAAAAAAGTTTGGTGGTTTCTCAAAAAATTAAAACACAGAACTACTATATGACCTAAAACCTTTGGATTTAATAACTCTAAGTGATTAGATATTAGATAAATATGCAAAAACCAGTAATTATTACCAGGCACTAATAATCATCAAAATATAATGGAAAAGTCTCTTTTCACAGCAGCAATAAGTAACCAAAATATTCATAAAAACCTCTAATAAAAAATATGTAACCTATATGAAACAACAACAACAAAAAAAGAACCTCACGGAGAAATGTAAAATAAGCCTTTGGATGGTAAGAATGAATAACACAAAAGTATCGATTCTTCCCAAATTAATTGTTGACTTAACACAATTCAAATCAAAATTCCAAATGGATTTGGGGAGTGGGGAACAAAAACAAACTCCAAATGGATTTTGGAAACAATTTAGATTTTTATCTCAGATTACAGACTCAAAAAACATTTTTTTTTTTTTTAATTAGAGAAAATGCAATAAATATTTATTCATTACTGGATAAGGAACAGCTAAGCTTAGAGTGATAGAAGACAGAGAAATACTCAACAGACGTAACAACACAAAAATTAAAAATTATAAAGATTTAAACACATACACAGTCTACATTTTCAATATTACGGGGGGTGGGGGGAGGGCTTCCAAAATACAGATAAGCAAATGGTTACGATTTTAATATAGAGTCTTTAATAAAGAGTCCATACAAATCATTTGAAAACCATTTGGTTTTAAGAGAGAAATACATAAAAGACATAAGCAGAGAAGGTTAAAACGAGGAAGAAGTATCTGCAAACCCTGTCTGCGGTGGGGAAATGTTCCTGAAGAGAGCAGCACCAGGTGAACCAGGGCTCTGGGGAGGAGTCTAGAGCACGACACTAAAGTTCCCAGTTCCCACATTCCCAGCTGCACACTCTAGCCAACAATCTTTCTTTCACCAATGATAAGACTTTAGCTTCAGGGTTTTTAGCTACCAATCTATCACCATTGGCCACTCCTCTCAGAATACAGGGATGTTTATGATGGCCTTCATAATGTCCAGCGATCACCATTTCCTAACTGGATTGATCTGGACCCTCTGTTTCCTGAACTACTTATGTGATAGTTCCTCAGGCAGTCATAAAACTTGCACGTTAACATCTAGCCAGATATCCTCCCTTTGTTCTTCAAGGTAGATGAAACACTATCACTCATAACACATTTTTAATACATTATAGGGCAAAATAGTCAACAAAGCATAAAGTTTAACTGGCAGGAACAAAAAACCAAAGCGGGGGGAAGGCAAAATACATCACACTAGATTGGCTAAGAGCATGTGCAAAAACTGTAGCATGCTAATGTGTTGTCCAAGCATGGCACAGTCACCCTTCCTGCCTGTTTACACTCAGCGCACACACAGAGACACCTTCACACATACACACACAAATACACTCCATGTCACTTTTTTCTTCAGAGGTAAACAGCAGTAAAGTGAGTCAATGTTATATGTTATGTTGTTATTACTATGTGCCGTCGAGTCAGACCCGACTCATAGCGACCCATCCTTGGGTTTCTAAGGCAGTATCACTATGGAAGTAGATTGCCCCATCTTCCTTCCGAGGAGTGGCTAGTGGGTTTGAACCACCAGCCTTCTGATTAGCAGTCAAGTGCCTTAGGCACTACGCTACCAGAGCTCCCCAATGTTGCATAGGCCATTGAAAGTAGCTTATGTGTGAAAGAAATGCAAACTGTGCAAATGAGTTCAATTTTTCATTAAAAAAGCAAGATTTTTCAAAAAAGAGACTACCCAGAACTTATAAAGATGAAGTGAAATAGGTACTCTTAATTTTAATCAACAGATGAATGGATAAACAAAAAATATACACGTACAATACAATATTATTCAACCATGAAAAGAAATGAAATTCTTAACACATGGGTAAACTTTAAAATCATTACGCCAGACATAAAAAAGATAAATATTGCATGATCCCATTTATAAAATATCTAGAATAGGCAAATGAATATTAGTGGTAACCAGGGGCTGAGAGAAAGGGAATGAGAGTTACTGCTAAAGGGTACTGAGTTTCTGTTTGGGGTGATTTAACACTTTTGGAAATGGACAGGGGTGACAGCACCATGTGGTGAAACCCAGATCCACATACGGACAGAGCAAAAAGGAGACAAATAGTATGCTAAGAGAAATAAATTTATAAAGCTATGAAAGAGTTATAAGTGCCAATAACCACCTTCTCAGCTGCAGACCACATCATAAACTACCTGCCTATACTAGATCACTTTTACCTATCTGGGTACCAAATATGCCGGCATGGCATTATGATGATTCACCCAAATGTGAAGACATTCTGAATTTTCCCCTTCCTCAGGCTATGTGGCAATCACACTGTTAGCTTCCAACAAATGACACATATGTTATTTTGTCTGAAACCTCATACAAAAGGTAAGGCACCCTTTAAAAGACTGATGACTACATATGTATTGCTATGCATATATACATGCATGTTATAAAAAGTGGTCACCAAAATTAGGAGTGAAGAGAAAAAATTTGGGCCAATAATTCGACTTTATGTTCTGCCTTAACATTTCCCACTCCTAAAAACATTTTCAGATTATATGGAATTATAAGCCTGTGTGTGTGTGTGTGTGTGTATGTGTATTCCTGAAAATAAATCATTTACTGTCAACAAAAAGTACCAATGTTGTAAGGTAAAGAAAGGAAACTGCTTCTAGCTCCAAGAGATCTTATCAAGTAGGGGTTTTGACTGCAACATCTGTTTGAGACAAGACAGCCTTTATACTAGGTTCCTACAGCCAAGTCAGCCCCAGGGTTACAGGTGAGGAGAGACAACACAGGGACGCACAGAGTAGCAGGCCGGAAGAGCAGGTGGAAGGGCTCAAGCCTTGAACCTGGACAGAAGAGCAGTCACCCCAGGGTTACAGGTGAGGAGAGACAACTCAGGGACACCCAGAGTAGAAGGCCGGAAGAGCAGGAGAAAGGGGATAAAAGCCTTGAACCCGGACAGGAGAGCAGTCAGCCCCAGGGTTACAGGTGAGGAGAGACAACGCAGGGATGCCCAGAGTAGCAGGCCGGAAGAGCAGGAGAAAGGGGATTAAAAGCCAGGAAGCCAGACAGAGGAACAGTCAGCCACAGGGACCAAGGTGGGGGTGATAC
>NW_006921896.1:1874185-1918810 GCF_000298275.1 Orycteropus afer afer
GCTATGAGTCGGAAACGACTCGACGGCACTTAACAACAACAACAACAGCCAAGATAACTTTATCACATGAAGTCGTTTTACTTAGATGTTCAGTGCTTCTGCAACATTTCACTGAACTCTGGCACTGTAGCTCATACTTTCCCTAAACCCAAGAACTTGCTGAAGAGTCTGGTTGGTGGACATGACAGAAAATTACTGAGTGCTGCATTAGACCACACTGCCATCATTTAAAATGTGAAAGGATGGAAGAGCAGGTCTGTTAATTATTCTATCTGTAATATTTTCCAAAATCTCTGTTTGTGTCCTTGATCCAATTAAAGCCCAAAGTGAATTAGTTTAATTTCCCAACATCCTGACAAGCAGCACCGAACTTCTCTATATCTGTAACTTTTTCTACACTTTAAACTTTGCTTTCAAGTAGAGACTGCTCATTCTCTCATCTTTCCCCCACATTCTAACCACCTACTACAACCTCATTCTTTAAGAATGTCTAACTCTAGCCTATATGCTAATGATTGCCAAATCTTCATGTCGAGAGTCTTTTATATACATAAATGTATATACCTCCTCTCAGAATGTACATTTTCCCTGTCCTACTTTTTTTTTTTTATTTCACCACTGCCTTCTCAAATTGTTGTCTCAAATTCACTAGTGACTGAGGTTTACATAAGTAATTAAACAAGCAAAATGCTCATATAAAGGCTTCTCTCCAGACACATGTAAATCTCCAACTCAAAACACAATTGGCTGGGTATCACACAGACAAATCAACTTACCCAAAATGGAATTCCTTTTCCTTCAAACCTCCTCTACAGACTGTTTCCTCTCAGTCAGCTGTCCATCAATATTTGGCTCTCTCATACCATCCATGTATAATCAGACACTAGCTCCTGCTGATTACATAATTAACACACAGACAAGTCTGTTCCCACTATCTCCATTGTGGCCCTTAGCACTCTTAATCCGAGCCTCGTAAAGGATCTTCCTGCGCGTAAGTCTATTTCCAAAATTATCAGCCATGTCCCCATCTAAGTTCCATTCAAGTTCTTGACAACTTCTATGCTATGAAACCCAACCTCCATCCATACCCCAACACCTACCCCACAGATACTCATCATTATCTGACAGTCTTGACTCATTATTCCCTGTGCCTAAAATGTTTTTCCTCCACTTGCATTCTTCAATGTCCAATAATAGTGTTCTAGTCAACTGACACAGTGGCTACAATGATGGACTCAGGTATAGCAGATTGTTAGGCTGGCACAGGACTGGGCCATGTTTTGTTCGGCTGTGCACAGGGTCTCTATGAGTTAGAGATGACTCGACAGCACCTAACAACAAGAAGTTTTTCCCCTGGTTCTGTGATGTTTGGCCTATAACTCGCTTATCCTCACCACCATCCACTGCAATCATTCATTTATACTGGTATTTCCCATCTAATCTTGAGCTTTTCGAGGACAGAGGCTATTCGTTGCCTATACCCAGCAACATGCCTAGCACACAGTAGGCGTTCAGTATTGGTAAACGAATTCATTAACATACAAATTACCAGCAATCTCATTGGTAATTTAATACAAAAGTAATCAAAGTTGGGATTTTTCTCTTTTCCAAAGACATAATAGAAATATCATGAATTGTTCTGAAAAATTAGATGTACCTGCATTTTCATGAAGCAGAGAATAATTTAATTTGAAACCTATATTATAAATTCTTCAGCAGTAAAATTATAGTAAATAGTAAGCATATTTATGACAATCATTTGTATTCTACACATACTTCATCATTTTTGTGTCAGGTACTCTTCTAGTTACTAGATTCAAAAATGTTTTCCTATAAATTATTACACTTTATTCTTCTAGCCACCTCATGAGATAGACAGGGCAGCTATAATTATTTCCATTTTACAGATGAGGAAACTGAGATCAAACAGTTTACATTATGTTCTGTATCAAAGCTAGTTCGGTATAGATCTAGGACTAAGACAGTCATCTCCTAAATCCCGGTGCAGTGCTTACTCTACTATAAAATTCGTTAAAATCTGAAAATTTTTGTTCTATCGCCTTTATTTTCTCTACAAGTGAGATTAAAATTCATTTCAATCTTGGTCTTAAAAGAAAAGCTGCAAAGAAGCAAGGAACTGGTGACATCTGCAACAGCCCAAAGTCTAGACTGACCTGTTATCCTTACACACCGTCACTTTTTCTCCCCCAGGTATCAGCTTCTTCTGTTCAATCACACCATAGCTTTCTCGACAGATCTATGAAGGGGAAAAAAGAAATATTTTAATCTTGTTTAGCATTTGTGCTTCAACAGAATGAGAGAAGATTTAGGAACAAGTGTAGTTTAATGACTGAATATTATCACAGAAAATTCTTGAGATTAGAGAGAGAACTGAGTCAGAACATACATGCACCAAAAAGACAGCTTTTGTTTTAAGACACAGAGTTGCCAATAAGTGCAATCAAGGAGAAAAGATTTTGATTTGTTTTCAATTTTGATTACTTTGGTATTAATATATGTCTATGTAACAGGGGTAAAGAGAATTGATGATGCAGTAATTTTCTTAAGTGTATAGCTTAATTATTTATTTATTCATTCAACATGTTTCTGAACTCCTATAACACTCAAGACACTATGATGAAAATAGTTTGATTCAGAGAAGTCCCTGAATTTGTTCTTTAATTTGGAGAAGAACTAATGCTAAGCATGATTTGTAAGCATAAAAAGAAGGCCACAATCATAATAAGTAAACTGTGGTAATCCTTACCGTGAAGTTGAGGCAGAAAGTCTCCTCAACATCTTCCCCGGGGTAATCTAAAAGCTCTTGAAGACTTCTAATCATAGAACCACCAAAAAAGAAAAAGAGGCAAATCAGACATTGCAATAATGTTCTTCTTCAGTTACATGTCCAGATTGTTTACAAGAAAAAAATCTATAAAAGAAGATTCTAGAATAAACATAAATCCAGGCTGACAAAAAACCAAGTACCTACACACCGAAAAGAATTACAGCAGTAGACTTATAAGAAACCCATTAATTGTTCCCTGTTCCTACTTACAAATCCTACTTGATTTATAAAAAAAATTGAAGATGGACTTATATGTGAATATCTGTGTTCTCTTAATCCTAGTATTGCTTGGAAATAGATATATGAAGAGGTGTTACTATAGACTAGCTTCATCCATATGCATTAGCTGAATAATTTTTCCATCATAAAAAAGCTACAAAGTCGCCTCATCCACTTAGAGATTTTAACGCCTAACTTTTTAACGCAAGGGGTTCTGTATGGGCTGTCACACTAAAGAGCAGTGGAAAATGTATTCTTAAAAGAGGAATGTGTTTAACCAATAACAATCATGGCCTAGCTCTCAAAACAATACATTACTGTTATTTATTTTTAACTTTTAATTGTGATTTGGGTGAAAATTTACAGAGCAAATTGTTTTTCCATTCAACAATTCATACGCAGTCTCTTTTGTGACACTGATTGCAATCCCACAATGTAACAGCACTCTGCCCACTTCCTCCATGTGGTTACCATTTTCCTTTGTCCTTCTTTCTGGTTCCTCCCTACATTCTGAGCTTTATCCCTCATCAAATTGGTCTGTGTATTGTTTGGCTGAAAGCTGAGCCATGGGGATGAGTTCAGCTCTAGCCCTGAAGGGTAACTAAGGGCCTTAGTTTTGTGGTTCCACCAGTTTCTATAAGATCAGCAAGCCTGGTCATCTTTTTTTTTTTTAATGATTGTTAGTTTTGTTCTACATTTTTCTCCCACTCTATCCAGGATCTTCTACTGTGATCCCTTCCAGAGCAAGTAGCATTGGCAATAGTAGCTGGGTACCATCTATCTAATAGTTCTGGTCTCAGGCTCATGGAGGCTGGGTGTTTGAGTAGTCCATTAGTCACGCAGACTCATTTTTCCCATTTTTTTTTTTTTTACTTTCTTCACTTTTCTTTGCTCCAAATGGGGAAAAACCAATAATTGCACCTCAGATGGCCACTAACAAACTTTACTCCAGCTGCTACTAACAAAAATAGGACGTAGATATGAAGAAATGCTCACGATCATTAGCCATTAGAGAGATGCAAGTCAAAACAATGAGATACCATCTTGCCCCACCACTAGTAGCAAAGTTCAACAAGAAAGAAAATAACAAATGCTGGCAAGGATGTGGAGAGACTGGAACTCTCATGTAGTACTGGTGGGACTGTCAAATGATACAATCACTGTGGAAAGCGGTATGGTGATTCCTCAAAAAGTTGGAATTAGCAATACCATTTGACCCAGCAATCCCATTACCAGGTATATATCCTAAAGAAGTGAGAGCTAGGACAAGAACAGATATATGCACACCTGTGTTCATCGCAGCACTATTTACAATAGCCAAAAGATGGAAACAACCTAGGTGCCTATCAACTGAAGAACAGATAATCAAACTATGGTACATACACACAATGGAATACTATGCAACCCTAAAGAGTAACACAGAATCTGCAAAACATTGCTATTCTAATTGCTATCTGCAAACAATTGTAGTAAATTGCCTGGTATGGCTTTTCTAGCCATAAGTCTTTGTAAACGCCATGGTAGAATGTGCTGTGAGCAACTGAGGAGCTCCTGATTGTAAAAGTTATCCATTGGGGTATTTCTGTTGGGCACAACACAAAGCAATGTTCTGGGAGGTTCCCACTCTCTCTCAGGTGCTTAGAATTCTCATGTTATGATTGGCTAGTTTGGCCACTCTGCTGGGCTCAAAAGGAGGCCTCTTGGAGGCAGAACTCTCTCTGACTACTGGGTGAGAAGGATGTACTGCTGAGAAGAAATGCGCTGCTGAAAGAGACATGTGCTGCTGGGAAGGAGACGCAAGAGACACACATTGCTGAGAGAGACACCAAGGGACATAAACTGTTGGGAGAGAGACTCTGAGAGACTGCTGGGTGAGAGATGGCGGGCGGAGAGAGACTGAGCATTTTTCCTGAACTTGGATTGTAATAAAGTGCTTCCCTAATAAACCCCATAATCTGTGAGTTCTGTGTGGCCACTGTAGCAAATTATCAAACACAGGAGAGAGGTGGTGGGTGCTTTAGGAAGAATGGTTGGTAAAAGGGCTGGAGGGAGGCAGCATGTCTGGCCTTGCAGGAATAGGCCTTGGGTTACTGATAGTGACTGTCTTCCTCTTGGGTTAGAGTAGGTTGGAAGATGTGGCCTCCTTGCCTTTTTAGCAATTGCATAACTTGGATGAACTTGCAGGATATGCTGAGTGAAATAAGTCAATCACAGAAAGACAAATATTGTATTAGTCCATCATTGCAAAAAGTCAAGGAAAGGTTTAGATATGGAAGGAAATTTTCTTTGTTGGTTACCAGGGGTGGGAAGGGAGGGGAGGGAACATAGGTAGAGGCAAGTACTGATTTGGGTGAAGAGAAGGACAATGTACCAAATGTGAGTGATCAACACAGTGGCACTGAGGAAGAAGAAGACACAGAGAGGTGCATGGAAGGTGCAGACAACAAAGATGAACCCTTTTGCACATACAGTACTGCATTGTCAGTGAAAGCAAACATGGATATATGGGTGGATAGATGGCTGGACAAGTTGAACGATTAGGTATGTCTATGCAGCAGGGAGTGTGCTCAAGACCATGTGTAGGGTTGGCAGACAATGTTTCTTCAAGTGTATTGGTATGTTCTGTAAGAATTCCCAGGTGTATAGTAGAGCTGACAAGGGGCAAGGTTGTAGTCACTTCTTAGCCACAGCCAGCTACCCAGAGGAAGTGAGTAGTTGGACTTGTGGGCTCGGCACCATAGTCACAGGGGACATCAAGAGCAAATGGCATAACATACTACACAAAACATTGTTCCATCTCCTACTTTGGCATGTAGCGACTAGGATCTTAAAAGCTTGCAAACAGCCATCTAGATGCAATGATGAGTCTCTCCTTGTCTAGAGCAAAGAAGAATGAAGAAAACCAAAGATCCATGGAAACAATCAGTCCAAGTGACTGGTACACCACGCGATCCTCAGCCCATATGACCACGAGACCAGAAGAACTAGATGGTGCCTGGCTTCCGAGTCAACCACTCAGAGGAGGATCTATGTAGGAAATCCTTGATAGAGTTGGAGAACAATGTGGAACAAAACTCAAAATCATTAAAAAAAAAAAAAAAGGGACCAGGTTTGTTGGTCTGATAGAGCCTGATGCAAGCCCTGAGACTATGGCCACTAGCTGCCCTTCAGGTCTGGAAATGAACCCACTCCTATGGCTTCCAGGCAAACAAAAGACAGGCATATGAGCTAAACATTTACATTAGGCAAATACACTCCTTGGAGAGAACAATCATGGGAGAAAGAAGGGCTGTCTATACATGGGGAGACAGCTCAGGGCACAGGAGTGTATGGAGGGATGGACACAGGGAAGAGGTAACTATTGGGAGGAAGTAGGAGGAGAGTTGCTGCACTGTGGGAAATTGTAGTCAATGTGATGAAACAAAGTGTATGTCAACTGCTGTATGGAAAGTGAATTTGCTCTGTAAATTTTCACCCAAATCACAATAGAAAAGAGTAAAAAAAAAACAATTTACAGATTTACAGCCCTGGAAACCCTATGGGGCACTTCTACTCTGTCCTATGTTGTTGTTGTTGTTGTTATGTGCCGTCGAGTCAGCCCTGACTCATAGCGACCCCTCCTTGGGTTTCCGAGGCAGTATCACTACGGAAGTAGGATTGCCCATATAAATAGGAACTGACTCAATGGCAGTCAGTTGTTTTTTTTTTTTTTTTTAGTATCAGTTAACCAGCCAAAATCACTACTTAAAAAAATATATAACTCTTGGCCAGGCTGGCAAAGAAGTATCACAGACTCCTGTTGTTCTCTCTCTCTCTTTCAGTTGTAAGAAGTTATTCCTGTCTATTCTGCCATTTTTTTTATGTTCCCTCTACATTCTCTCTTCCCTCTGTGCTCCCTCTCTCCCACCCTTTTGTGGTTCTCGGCACTGGTATCCCATACTGGAGGTGTGATAGTGTAATTCCTTGTGGATACATGCAAGACTAGCCCTCTTCTACTCCATTTTAATACTGATATCTTTTTTTCCATAAAAATGGAGTGTTCTTTCTTGTGGAAGCCAAAATGGTTATACTGTGTACAGAAAGCCAAGGATATGGTATCTTTTTATATACTTGATCTTATTTTACCCAAAATCAATACACAGAAACTTAAGAATAAAGAGGTTTTGAGAGCCAACAAGAGAATAACATACAAACATGGCTCCACTGCTTTGGAAAATAGTCTGGCAGTTCTTCAAAAAAGCCCAACAAGGTTACCATAGACTTAGCAATTCTACTCCTATATATCCCCAAAGGAATTAAGTAACAGGTGGAGGGATTCTTTTCAGAATGATGAAAATATTCTAAAATTGACTGCAGTGATGGTTGCACCACTCTGTGAATACATTAAAAGTCACTGAATTGCTTTAGATTGGTAATTGGTATGGTATGTAAATTATATCTCAAAAAAGCTGTTAAAAACCTAACATGGTTTGTTTTTCAATACTCTTTCTGCCTGTATTTTGGACCATGTAAAGTCCTAAAGTCCTTATTTTTTGCTCAGGATAAGTAAAGTGGGGGTTATTATGTATTCCTGGGTAGCTATGATCTCTCTATTTCAACCATTTCTACATGTAAATTCAGTGACACTGGTTTCATTCTTCAAGTATATGCCGCCATTCCCCCCATTCTTCTCAACATTAAACTTACTGCCTCTTAAGCTTCCCATCCAACCTCAATTTGACCTCACATAGATAATTATTTAAAAGTGTGTAATGCTCAAAGCAGACATATTTTACTAATTAAAACATTCAGGGAACAGCCTTGGTTTAAGGTTTAAAGTTCAAAGAATATCTCAGGTCAATACTTTTGGGGGCTCACCCAGCCTAAAGAAGTCCACAAAGTCTGAATTCCACTGAGAATATGAAATTCTGTTTTGTGTTTTATCTCCTTTTGATCAAGATTTTTCTATAAAAGCTTTGAGCAATGATCTTTTTTTTTAACTTTTTTTTCCTTCTGCCCTTATGGTAACATATGCAATGCTTCAGGCAAGCAACTATGTAACTTTATCTTACACAAATTATATACAACAGAGTCTAACCATACCGGTTCAATATATTCAAACTTGTACACATGATACTTCCAGCTTTAATCCCGGTGCTGAGGCAGCCAGAATAGCTTCCCACACCAATCTGCCTATCTTTTGGCTTTATACCTTCCTTCAGTGGGTGACAGCTCCTTTAAGTCTTCCAAACAAGGCTTTACATTCAGTAATTTCTTGTAGAGAGCCAATGGGAAGTGGAGATCAACCACAGTGGAGTTGTAGATAGCTAGTCCACAGATTATGCCAATCAGGTGAAACCAGTTGTGCTCTACAAAACACTTTTTAGAATGCATGCAAATGTGTTAAAAAGAAATACTGTGTTTGGTGCCTTCAAAATACAATTTACCTCAACATATTTTCAATACGAAAGAACGATTATCTGCTTAATATTTAGTTACCACCTGAAGCAGAGAAACACCCCTGCCAAAAGTTCAATGACCCTCAAAAGATGCAATGTAGAGAACATTTAGCATTTATAGCTCATCTCAGGATACAGAGAACAGTTTATAATTGTCTAGAACAGTGGTGTCCAATAAAACATGGACAATGTTCTTGTCTAGGCTGTCCCAGCTTCACATGTCTAATGAGCATTTGAAATATGGCTAGTATGAACAAAGAAATAAATTTTAATGTTTAATCTTAATTAATTTGAATTTAAATAGCCACATATGGCTAGTTGCTACCTACTGGAATAATACAGACCTATGGAGAACATTCTGATAGAAAAAGAACTACATTATAATCTGTTTGAAATTAGAACACTTTTAAAGCCTTAGCTTTACTACTGAATTTTAAAAAATAAATTATGTACATATGTGTGTACAATATCATTACTATAAAAATAAGACATATTTAACTACTATCCTTCCATGTGTCATAAAATCAATTTCTTTACCACACTGTTCTTTTCACCTTTTCAAAGATAACATGACCTGGATCTTACTACTAGAAATGGATGTGGAGCTGACAGCAGATAATATGCACTATAGGTCTCAGCAAGAAGTAAAAATCGCAGACTGGGTACAGTATTTAGACATTTTAAAGTATTATCTTTGTTATTCTTCCCTCTGTGAAGTCTGAAGTCAGGATTGTTCTGACAACAAAAATAAAGATTATTTTCTTTAATTGTGACATCACTAACTTACCGTATCTGAAAACCACAAGAGATTAGAATCCTGATAATAGGTAAACATTCCATAGATGGGATTCAAAAGCTCTTTTAATAGTAAAAGAAAGAACTCTTTTGTAACACCACCAGCATCCACTGCCTCTTCCCCATCAAAGATTACCTTTAAAACATGAAAACAGAATTAATGCTTTGGGGAAATCTATATTAAGTTTTTAATATTTAAATATTTAATGGGGAAAATGCTGAAGTTGTCAAGGATTTCATTTTACTTGGATCCACAATCAACACCCATGAAAGCAGCAGTCAAGAAGCCAAATGACATAATGCATTGAGCTTGAAGTTTTAAAATGATATCACTTTGAGAAGTAAAATGCATCTGACTTAAGCCATGGTATTTTCAATTATTTCATATGCATGAGAAAGCTGGACAGTGAATAAGGAAGACCAAAGAAGAATCAATGCATTTGAATTATGGTGTTAGTGAAGAATATTGAATTACTATGGGAGCTCTGGTATCGTAGTACCTAAGGCACTTGACTGCTAACCAGAAGGCTGGCAGTTCAAACCCACCAGCCACTCCTCGGAAGGAAGATGGGGCAATCTACTTCCATAGTGATACTGCCTCGGAAACCCAAGGAGGGGCGCTATGAGTCGGGTCCGACTCTATGGCACATAACAACAACAACAACAACATGGATTTCTAGAAGTACAAACAAATCTGTCCTGGGAAAAGTACAGCCAGAATGCTCCTTAAAAGTAAGGACAGAAGACTTTGTCTCACTTATTTTGGACATGTTATCAGGAAGGACCAATCCCTGGAGAACATTATGCTTAGTAAAGTAGAAGGTCAGTAAAAAAGAGGAAGACCCTCAATGAGATGGAATGATGCACTGACTGCAACAATGGGCTCAAACACAGCAAAAACTGTGAAGATGGAAGAGGCAGTGCTTTGTTCTGTTGTACACGTAACGATCACTGCGAGTGGGAGCAGACTTGACAGCACCTAACAACCACACCAATGGTAAATCTTATCTTTTTTTTTTTTGTTAGTAAATTTTTCCAAAGTCAAGACAAGGGGAGAAAGACGTTATAGAGAATATATAGAAGCAACAAAAATTGTAAGGTGTATCTGTTGCATAGTGGCTAAGACATTTGCCTGCTAACCAGACGGGTGGCGGTTCAAACCCACCAGCCACTCCTCGGAAGGAAGGTTGGGCAATCCTGCTTCCATAGTGATACTGCCTCGGAAACCCAAGGAGGGGTCGCTATGAGTCAGGTTTGACTCAACGGCACATAACAACAACAACATCTGTTTTATCTTGCTGGTAGTATCAATTTTTAATAAAGCACTTATAAACACAAAATTTTTACCAGATGATTCAAGAGATACAAAGATGGTAAGAGTGTACCATCTATTTGGAGCAGTAAGACAAGCATAAGACAAGCGTTGTTGTTATATGCCGTTGAGTCGGACCTGACTCATAGCGACTCCTCCTTGGGTTTCTGAGGCAGTATCATTATGGAAGTAGATTGCCCCATCTTCCTTCTGAGGAGTGGCTGGTGGGTTTGAACCGCCAGCCTTCTGGTTAGCAGTCAAGTGCCTTAGGCAGTATGCTACCAGAGCCCCCAAGACAAGCATTAGAGAATACATTTTATTTTCAAAGAACAAATAGATACTTAGAGGTAAATGTTTTAGCACACAGAGAAAAGCAACGATTAATGAAGAAAGAAAAACTTATGCGAAGAAATTAGTTTCAATGGGGTTCTTGAAGTAACTGGTGCACTGGATTACCAACCTCCTGGTTAGCAGTCAAATGCCTTAGGCACTGCATTACCAGAGCTCCTAATGGAAGGAAGGAAGACATTATAAGCAGCCACAGAAATGGGCTCCATGAGGGGCTGTAATCAGGTGTCTTGGACCTGTAATGGTCATGGAAGTTAATGAAGACAACAAGCCAATAAATAGTGTTTGCTGAAAGCATATTTTGTGCCAGCATGTAAAGTCTGTTCTAATCCTCAGAAAAGTCTTATATATGGGGATTATCATCAGTGCTTTCATTTTACAGCTAAGGACTCAGGCAGAGAGCTGAAAGAAGCATTCAGGAAAGCTTATCCTTATGATTATGTTCAAGGTTGACTAGAAAAGGGTGAGAGTCAATATAGGCACAGAACTAGGACTCTGATCACCACTAGACAGCTGCCAGAAGACTTAACTCAGACATGCTACTAAGCAAGAACTCTCTCATCTTAATTAATGATTAAGAATAGTTGTTGTTTTTGTTATGTGCCGTTGAGTTGGACCCGACTCATAGCGACCCCTCCCTGGGTTTCTGAGGCAGTATCACTACGGAAGTAGATTGCTCAACCTTCCTTCTGAGGAGTGGCTGGTGGGTTTGAACCACAAGCCTTCTGGTTAGCAGTCAAATGCCTTAGCCACTACTCTGATTAGAGGGCAAAGAAAAACATAGTATTAAAAATATAACCCAGAAATTCTAGGGAGAACTCTCAGGTAGATTGATGGTGGATTGATGCTACTGGTCGGAAACTTTGGCAAGGTTGACAATATCATGGAGAAAATTAGTTTAGCTTCTTGTCTACTAGGCTTCTATAAGTGGAGCTTGTAACAGGATTAGAAATAGAGATATGGAAGTTGTCTGAAGGAAAATATGAACAACCTCAAACAACTGCAAATAATTCCTTAATTATTTATTGAACATCTACTGTGTCCCAAGCATTGTGCTAAACTCTGGGAATAATCAGTAATATAAATATACATACATGGTCTTGGGAGAAACAGTTTCTTAATTTATTAATATCTGGGTGCTAAGCATTCCTAAGGAGCACAGGTGGCACAGTGGTTAAGCTCTTGGCTGCTAACCAAAAGGTCAGCAGTTCAAACTCATCAGCCCCTCCATGGGAGAAAGATGTGGCAGTCTGCTTCCATAAACATTTCCTACCCTCTGCCATTGAATCGATTCTGACTCATAACGACCCTATAGGACAGAGTAGCCTCATAGGGTTTCCAAGGCTATAAATCTTTACAGAAGAGGGTATAAAGTCTGAATTGGAATCAACTCCACAACAATGCATTTAGACTTTTTTGTTTAAGCATGCCTATCATAATAGGCCCAAAGCTTTCCAGACTATCTTACTACCTTTCTGTTCTCCTATTTTATCTTCTTTCTCTTAAATCTCTGACAACCAAAATTTTCCTAGATGGTGGCTTGATTATTTTTGCATAAAGCTTTTGTTTTTGCTGTTCTTTACTTGATTTTGGTACGAATGGGACAGTTACAACACCAATAGCAAAAGCAGACAGAGAAAACCCTCTGATCTTTCAAAGACTCCTTTGGCATTTTTCTCTGATGTTATGTTGAGATGTTCTTTTGGTGACTTGACAGAAAGATATTATTAAATATTTGTAAACTGGATGAAAACAGCCCTGGTGGCCCAAGGGTTAAGCGCTCAGCTGCTAACCAAAAGGTTGGCAATATGAACCCACCAGATGCTCTGCAGATCTGCTGTCATAAAGATTATAGCCCAAGTAATGCTATGGGTCACTATTAAGTCAGAATCAACTCAACAGCACACAACAACAACAAAATGAATAAAAGTGTAATAATGAATGGCTCCCCTCTGCAGTTATAACAAGATCTTTGCTGCTTCATCAACACTATTTAAAGAACCTATGAAGATTTAGAGGAATATACTGAAGGAGATTACTTTGAGAGGCTTTTTCAAATCAATATCAGAATGAATGCTGAGCTCTCTTAGGGCATCTCCAACGAGGTTGTTTCTGCGAACGTGAAGGACCAGGAAGGGGCTTCTGGCCAGCAAAGGCTCCAGGGTGAGAAGCATGAAGACATTCTGCAGGTTGGCTCCATTAACTGCTACCTGGAATGGCATACCCAAGACAACAATTACTCGACGCACATCCAAAGGGCAGCCAGCTGTGCCTCTGGATCGCAGAGAACTGACAGCACCTCTATTGTATCCTTTTACCCTTCTAATTTTCAGAGTAGATTGTAAGTTACTTATGTACAGAGCACACAAATCTTTCAAATCTGAACTCAAACAGATTGACTGAAACAATTTATGAACCATATGAGCCATAACCAGTTGCAGGAAAGTGATTAAGACTAAAATGAAGACTGCAATTGAAGAAACATGACTTACAAAATGACAGTAAAAGAAACCTAATAACCACTAATTAAATAGTTGTTATTCTCTGAAAAATGTCAATCTTCTCTAGAAAACCTTTGTCATATCATGAACATATCACTATGAAAATAGATATGTATAGATAGATGGATAGAGAGAAAGCTGGAGAGAGACAGAGAGACAGATGAAGAAAGAAAGGAATGACACTATATATCTACCAAGGGTAGATAATTCACAAATGCCTTTTGTAGGCTTGTCAAAATCAATTCTATTTTATAATAAAAATGTACATTTAAAATACACTATTAATAGATCTCTATAACTTTCTTTATCCAATAAAGTATTACAAGCTCCACTGAATTATCTCTGTCTACATCAGGGATTGTCAATCACAGCTGGCTTTGCAGTTAAACCTAACCGGCTGCCTATTTCTGTACAGCTTGAGCTAACAACCATTTTCAATTTTTAAATAATTGAAAAAAATCAAAAGAAGAATATTTTGTGGCATGTGAATTTTACACTCAAATTTCAGTGTACGTATAAAGTTTATAAAAGCATACCCACACTCATTCATTGACATATTGTCTATGGAGGCTTTTATG
Source organism: Orycteropus afer afer (assembly GCF_000298275.1). NCBI lineage: Eukaryota > Metazoa > Chordata > Mammalia > Tubulidentata > Orycteropodidae > Orycteropus > Orycteropus afer. Next base: position 1,888,225 of record NW_006921896.1, read on the forward strand.
TTATGACAGAGTTAATTACTTGCAACAGAGACCACAAAGCTTAAAATACCTACTATCTAGGCCTCTACAGAAAAAAAATTCACCAGGCCCTGATTTACATAAACGCACAGTCACACATGTGTTATATTCAGCATAAAATTGCTGGGAAAAAAATTAGAATGGTTCTCAGAGTTATTTGATCCAAATATACTCTCTCCTACCAGGAAAAATTATAACTGAATGTCTAAGATGAGAAAAACACAGAAAAGGAAATAATTGTTAATATATGATACCTGCATCTGTAGTTCAGCATCAGTCTGCAACATTTTGGTCTTGGCTTGGGCATCAAAGACAAAAGGGTAGGAACAAAGTGTTACAGTATCCTAGAATAAAATACATCATTGGCAAAATTATAGTATTCCACTGAGCATACTTCTGGAAAAAAAGATATAAAAATTTTAAAAAGAATCATTTACCTGTATTATAGATGGTCTAGCCTTCTGTGTGAAGAAAAATTTAAAAAAATCATTACTTGAATTTCAAAACCCGAGCTTCTTGCCTCCCACAAATGTGAAATCAAATAATAAACAAATAGCCTTGTCTATTTGGCCATGGAACACCACCATTTGAATGGCTAAATGGATTGCTGAGTGAACAGACCAGATGTTTTAATGGACAAAAACTAAGTAAAAGGACAATAACAATTGTAAGACAGGTTTAAAGGACCTTTAATGGTTATTTCACCAACTCTCTATAATTCACAGCATCGCTCAAATTTTCCTTTATAACAAACATAATGCCAAACAGGAGTCTTTACAACCTTGACTTCAGAGGTTAATTTTATTGGGTAACATACCAACCCACTAAACCTACAGCTACCAAGTCAATTCCGAATCAAAACAACCCTATAGTGCAGAGTAGAACTTCCCCATAGGGATTTCAATGCTGTAATCTTTCCTGAAAGGAGCTCTGGTGGTGTGGTGGCTAAGGCATTCTGCTGCTAACCAAAAGGTCGGCAGAGTTTGAACCCACCAGCCGGGCAGCAGGAAAAAGACAAGGCAGTCTGATTCCATAAAGATTTACAACCTTGGAAACCCTATGGGTTGTTATGAGTCAGAATTGACTCAATGGCAGTGGGTTTAATCTTTCCTGAAGCAGCATGGATAATACAAATTACATTTATTATTAGTATGTTATGTCTTCCTCCACACATACAGAGCTTGTTAATCTTAGAAGAAGGCAAATATTTATGAAGCATTTCAAGTGTTTTTAAAAATTACTTAATGGAGTAAGCTATCCCTGACTCAGAGTTCTAAGACCAATATTAGGCCTACAGAAGGTACATGAACGAATCTTTGAATAATTTATAAAAAATATATTGTTTTAAGATATAACTGAACTTTTGCATTCTAATCATTTTTAAGTATACAATTCAGTACATTAATTACATTCATCATGTTGTACAAGCACCACCATTATTCATTTCCAAAAATTTTTCAGCACCCTAAACAGAAACTAAGTATCCTTTCAGCAATAATTCTCCATTTTCCCTTCCCCTGGTCTCTGGTAACTATTAATAAATTTTTGATTCTATATGTTTGCCTATTCTAGATATTTCAAATAAGTGGAATCATACACTATTCCAACTCCTAACACCCCACAGGACAGAGCAGAACTGCTCCCTAGGAGTTTCAAGGCTGAAATCACATGATCTGACAGCCAGGTCTTTCCTCTGGTAAAGCTGCTGGTGCATTTAAAACTGCTAACCTTTCGGTTAACAGCCATGTGCTTAACCACTGCACCACCAGGGCTCCTACACTGTTCACTAAAACACCAAACCCACTGCCATCAAGTGGATTGGACTCACAGCGACCCCTCCCCTTGGGTTTCTGAGGCGGTATCTCCATGGAAGTACTACCCCATTTAAACGTGGTTAAAATAAACATAAATTTACATATGAAATCACTTAGCATTTTAAGGTAAAATTCAGGATATCAAGAAATTTAAACTTCAATTTCTAATAGCATTGTATCTTACACAATAGAAAAAATCTAGAGATCACAAAAGGTCATACATTAATTTCACCTAATTTTCTATCTTTCAATAATTGCTTCCTTAATTATTGAATTACTTTAGAAAAGATGAACCTTTATATTAACTTAAGTTTTCAAAGAAACTATAGCCAAATTGTAAAATTTGCTCACTTAAGCACTTGAATTCAGAGACTACAGTCAGACAATCTAGATTTTAACACCAGCAAGTTCTTTTTCAAGGTCAAAAGGAATAAGGGCTTATTAGAATTACAAGTCAAAGTAAGAGTAAACTAGAAGTCAGAAGAATTTGCTTCGAAAATAGCTTGCTGAATTAGTGAAAAAACCGTTTAACTTCTCTGGGCTTCCATTTCCTAATCCAGAAACAAAGCAGTTGGCCTAAAGAATTCATATGGCTTATTTAAACTCTAATATTTTATTATGCAATGAAGAATCACAAATTGATAAAAAGAAAGAAAAGCTTCACTTATTAAAATTTCTAAATCAGTAGGTAAAAATAGAGTTCATGGCTAGATGTTAAGCTTTCCATTATCAACCTATTTGAAAGACTCAGACTCATTTTTATGAAAAAGCATTTTGTTTGTTCAAGTTATTCATCAAGTCTTATTTAAAAATGCAATACTGTGTCTCATATTGGTCATCTCTTATTTGACAGAGAAAACAATTTGCTTATTTAGTTTAAGAAATCTATTTAAATCCCTTGCTTATTGAAACCAGTACTGACCTCCAAAAACCCAACAGGAACATTGCTAAAATGTTGGTCATGAATCTGTTAAACAGGTAAGGGCTATAGCACATGGCTTCACCAAACGCAGCAGTCAAATTATAATTCTGTTCTCTGACAACTCAAATTCACACACACTCCACATATGGGGAATCCCAAAGAGCCTTGCAATCTTAAGCCAGCCTGCAATCAAACTGAGCAGTTTCTGCCAAGCCAAGGGTGTCAGGGGCCTCAGGAACCCATGGTCCCCTTGTGGATAGCATGTTCAACTTATGGTAAAAGCTAGGCCTGGGATGCTTAACATTTTCATAGGCATGTAATCCTGAATCAGATGTGGCCTACTGGGTCTAGACAGCTGACATACTCCACTGCCATCAAATCGATCCAACTCATAGAAACCCACACAAGGCTGTAAATCTTTTACTGAAGCAAACTGCTTCAACTTTCTCCTCCCAAGTGGGTGGTGGGTTCAAACTGCTGACCTTGTGGTTAGCAGCTGAATGCTTCAACCACTGCACCACCAAGAGCTTCTTGACTGCTGACATAAACCAGAAACTCACTGCCATCAAGTCAATTCCGACTCATAGTGACCCTCATTGGGTTTCCAAGGCTGTAAATCTTCACAGAAACAGACCACTCCATCTTTCTTCCATGGAGCAGCTCCTGGGTTTGAATCACTGACCTTTTAATTAGCAGCCAAATGCCTTAACTACTACACCACCAGAGCTCCTTGAAATAGATGACTGAAATAGGCTGGGTCATAGAAGACAAAGATTAGCAAATGACCCTTTCCTCAAGGTCATGGATAAATCAAGCTGCATTGGGGATTGTGGCAAACATAAGCTTCATCTAAAGAGCTGCTACTGAACACCAGCCAACTGATACCATCTAGGAAGACAACAGAAAAACTTCAAATACATTTTTTAATGTATAATGTCTTGAGTTTTAAATGTGGGCAATTAATTAAAATGTTTAACATTTTGGTTATGAACCCTATGGCCATTTATTTACTCAAAATGCTTCAAAGTTCCAGGAATGCAAAAGTTACCTGAATGAAATATAAGTATGACATTAACACCAAAGTAAAAGACATGTTATGTAGGATTCAAATGGGCCTTTCTTGTCCTAATTTGTACTCTGGGAAAAGACTAAAGCTTTAAGATATGCTTTAAATGAATACTTACCATCCCTGCTTGATGCAAGAACCACATGAGGTAGTCTTCCTGAATGTCCACAAGACTGGAAATCTCAGGAATGTAAAATGTATCATATTCCACATGGTTCACTTTAAGATTTACCTGATGAAGAACAAAATAAGGACAACTAAAACCCAGAAACTGGAAAATGGCTTCCCTTAGAACATCTGAGTAGTATATTTCCCCTTATCATCTTCTCCCCTTCTCTCCACTGGCTCCTCCCTGTGCTTACCTTATATAATTTCTCCAAGAGCTTAAGAGCTGCTGTAATATAATTGTTAAACAGCACAGGAATTAAGAATGTCTTTCTTCCTCTCAGTAGATAAACGACTGCACCTTTATAGAGGTTTACCAGCTTCATGAAATACTTTGGGCATACTTGAGACCACCAGTTATCTTTAGAGAGAAAGAAAAGACATATTTCAACATGTCATCTTTTATCAAATGTTTGTCTTCTCACTATTATCTAATAACTGCTCCGGTTACAAGATAAACATTAGTCTAAAACACAGTTTCCCAGAAGTAACTTTAAAAAGATCCATTTTGTTTCACTGGAGAGAGGATTTCTGGAAAGAGCATTTCTGGAGAGAGCAGCAGCTGCATAAGAATCCCTGGAATTTGTTTTGTAAAGCTTGAACTCATTTTTTTCCTCAAAGACTCATTCAGAATGCTAACCTAAAAGTTCAACGCCAAGGTTACATGTGGACAAGATGCTAAGGCACCCATCTTGGGCAGCAGTGATGTCCACAGTATTACTCCAAAAAGCATTCATATACCCCAATCCTTTGGGCCCTATTCTCAGCCACACTTAAATCCTGCCCCAAGGAAGCAAGACATGCCCTAGAAACAGCATCAATATGGCAGCTATTCCTTCACTCCATGTGGCATAATCAGTTGAAAAACTACTTAAAAACTACAAAAACACAAAAAGACAAAGATTAGCAAATGACCCTTTCTTAAAAACTACTTAAAAACTTAAAAACCACTTAAAAACTACTTAAAAACTATAAAAACTACTTGTTGTCTACAAAAAAATGCTCTCTCAAAACTAGACAAAAAGATTATACCATAGCTTCTACTTTGTTAGAAATAAATCCAGCCATACTGAAATATTTAAAGAGTGAAACAACATGATGTCTAAGATGTCCTTTAAAGTATTCCAGCAAAAATAAAAAGGTGGTGGTGGTGGGAGGAACAGATAAAACACAAAGGGCAAGATATTGAGAATCACTGCACCTGGGTGAGGGATACACATAGTGTTATCTCAACTTTGGAATATTCTTTTAAAGTTCTATAATAAGTTAAAAACAAATTAAATGTAAACCTAAACAATTCTGATCTCTTTCTATATCCTATCTGGAAAAATAAGAATTAGAAGAAACCAAAACTTAGTATTCCCCAAACGGCTTTTGATCTTTAAAACAAGAAAAATTATGTACTAACATAATACTAGTGTTTCATAATTATTTCTGTTGTTATATCTTTTTCAAAGGTGGAAACAATATGGAAAAGCCAATATTCCACCCTCAGTAACACAGGTTTCTTTACGCATGGAGAGACCATACTCAAGTAACATCCCAGTGCATCTGGAACACAGAAGTTACTGAGTTTCAATGAACACCTAAAAAAAAAAAAAAAAATTTACCAGGGCCAAAAATAAATAAACAAGCCAGTTGACAGACTTTCTGCACTTGATTAATAAAAACACCTCAGGTACTACTCCCATGAGAGATACTCTCCAATTCACTGAGGAATGGAAGGTTCTTATCTCAGCAAAGTGTCCGTAGCCTGCAAAAATCAGTGTGGACTCAACTGTCCTAAAAAACAAAAGCAAAACAAAACATTTGGTAAGTCCCCACTAGGTCATTTTCTTCCTCTCCTATTCTGGAGACCTCTGTATCACCAAAGCTGTTCATTTCACTCCCACCCCCTAAGTTAGATACAGAAAAAAGAGACAGATGGACACTAATTTTTGAAGTATTATTAACTACCAGCAAATGTGGGAGGAATGAAAACAAAAACATTTAAAGGTGAATAATCTAACTGTGGATATTTCAAAATCAAGAGCAATCTGATGTGAGTCATTTCAAATAACCTAAATAAAAGGTTCAATGTGCCCAAGCTGCAAGTATGGTTAGCTAGAAATAAACAGCAAAGCAAGAAAAGTTTAAATGTTAAGGATATTAAAGCAACAAATAGGTTCTTGGATCTCAATCCACTGAGAGCCAATCCCAGTGGTCACAACAACAAAATAAATAAGCACAAATCATTGGTATTGAATTTAGCAAATTCACCTAATACTTTGCTGGGATTTGTATCCAGCCGTAGAATAGCCATAGCCAAAGGAATAGTCAACGTTATGTAATACTTGGAATCCTGGAGCAGGGGAAACTCAGGTAGTATTAAATAGATTCTCATTGCTTCAACATCTGGTGGTGAACTTGACAACTGGGGAATCAGGCAACTTTCAAAGCTGTTTAAGATCTGGAAGGGAAAAGGAGATTGAGACAGTCAAACATACCTCAGAACTATTTAACTTGAAAGTCTTTCAAATCTCAGTAAGTATTCACTGAGCACCTATCTACTATGAGCCAGATATTGATGGAGCCTCTCTAGACACATCAAGGAAAAGAAGAGACAAAGATCCCTGCCCAGGCAGAGTTTACATTCTAATGGGCCATTTCTTTAGCAAGATTTAAGCCAAAAACAAAGCTAAAGGTAGGTCAAATTCCCAAAGTTAGTATTTTACAAACTTCACATTTGTAAAGATTTTCCCGTTTTTACACGATTTCTGCTTTTTCACCTTTTTTCTCTTGGAAGCTAAATTACTGCGATGCAAACGTGGTTGTTTTAAGAATGTACTCGATATATGTAAAGAACATACCTGTTCTAGAATCAAAGAGTGCTGAGAGTTCATTAACTTTTCAAATAACACTCTAGTTGAGTTCAGGTCAATCCCGGGGATCTTGGGGCTTGTTTTAAAGTGTTCATCAATTCTAAACAAACAGAAACAAACCAAGAATGTAATAATAATAGTAAAAAAAAGAAAAAAAGCAAATACTCTGATAGGAACCCACATCCACTGAGTTAACTTTGACTCATACTGACCCTACAGGACAGAGCAGAACCGCCCCATACAGTTTTCAAGGCTGTAAACCTTTACAGAAGCAGACTGCCAAATCTTTCTCCTGAGAAGCACCTGGTAGGTTAGCAGTCCAGTAATTTAACCACTGCGCCACCAGGGTTACTCTAACTCTCTGATATGAATTACAAAAAAGAAAGCAAAATAGTTTGTCCACACTGATCAGATTTAAATTTGACCTGGCAGATAAGATCTATAAAATTACTACACTTTGAGGAAGCCCAATGGAATAATCCTTTCTGAAATTCCTTTTTCAAAATGACCTTAAAATTTTCACTTCTTTTTTTCTGCAAGTCAAAGTACAAGGATCATCACCTGAAGTTGAGGACGCCTTGAAATTTACAAGCAGAGGGTTACTTCTCTGTACTCTCCCCCACCCCCATTTTCTGTAATTGTGGTCCATTGAACTTTAGATGCTGTGCCTTGGTGCAAAACATATCCTCTGAGCAAACCAACACACTCACCAACAAACGGAACTTCCTTGTTAAAACCTTTCTTAACCAAATACTTTAATATAAAAACCATATCTACAACAAATCTTAGTTAATGCAAAGGACACAATTACATTCACCCAAAAACTAAATTCACTTTCTACTCTTTTATTTCCTAGTAACGAAATTGTTTTGCTAAGCTTAAATAAAATCAATCTGTTAATATTTAGAAAACACCTCTTTTAAATCCCCACTGTTGGACATATCACATCTATTAATTTATAAAAGAATTACCTACTTGTAAAAGAGGTTTCAGTTTTTGAGCAATGGACATAGTTTTACCACCCTCTGACAACAATGTTTTAATTCATAAAAATATAAGTAGAGCTTCTAACATTAAGAAGAAGTCATATAAATTGGAATCCAAATGGTCAAATCAAGAGAAGATGCTTTGTTTCTGAGTGTTTTGCTGTTGGTCATTCTAAAGTAAATAACTCAGCAACCTCTAGCTGTAACTGAAGTGTTCTTGAAACAACTTCTGGCAACTTAGTTAGGGACACACATTTGGGAGTGAGAAGGCTAGATGAATTCACAAAAAACTGAAATCTAGGTCTTCATTCTGTAACCAGATCTCATTAGCCTGGCTGCTGGCACTAAAGGACTAAGGGATGGTCAGGACTTGATATCATCAAAATTCAAAATCCATGATAAGATCCTTGGTCGCATTAGGTTCCCAGTGGCGTATCTGCAGTAGGGATTGTGTTGTTGTTGTTATGTGCCGTCGAGTCGGACCCGACTCATAGCGACCCCTCCTTGGGTTTCTGAGGCAGTATCACTATGGAAGTAGATTGCCCCATCTTCCTTCTGAGGAGTGGCTGGTGGATTTGAACCACCAAACTTCTGGTTAGCAGTCAAGTGACTTAGCCACTATGCTACCAGAGCTCCAGCAGTAGGCATGAGACCAAGCAAAGAAACCCTTTATTAACTACCTGGGAGCTCAGACCCAAATGTAATTTCCTGGTGACCTATGCTGGACCTGCTCTGGTAGCATAGTGCCTAAGGAAGGCACTTGACTGCTAACCAGAAGGCTGGCGGTTCAAACCCACCAGCCACTCCTCGGAAGGAAGGTTGGGCATTCCTACTTCCGTAGTGATACTGCCTCAGAAACCCAAGGAGGGGTCGCTATGAGTCGGGGCCAACTCAATGGCAAATAACAACAATAACAACATGCTGGACCTGAATGCAGGGAGCTCCAGGAGCCCCCTTGAACTTCTACCTGAGTTCACACCTATTGAGAAAAGAAAAACTACAGGAAACCAAACCAAAGAAACCAAGGGGATTTTTTTTTTTTTTTGAGAATTAAAGCAAAAATACTGTACATGCTGGCAGGGGCAGGGGCAGAGGGATCAATGGGAAATAAGTTAAGGAAAATATGAGAAGAGAATTTCTCCCCAAGGCTTAAAGCAATACAATTAGGGCACCTTGTAAGAGACACCTCCTTTTTACCCTTCCAGCCTCCAACCACACAGAAAAGCAATCTAAATAGAAGAGAGGTCACCCCACAGCATCAGATTCTAAAAAAATGCCATCTTGGGGAGGAAAGACATCTTGAATCCTTCCAACTTGTTGGAGAAAGTCATTTACCCAAAGGTCAAAATTGTGCCCCATGGCTACAATACCCCCAAAAGTCTTATTGGAGTGGCTCAACTAATTGCCAAAATTTAAAAATTAGGGAGACTTAATGAGATTAGGTATTTTGTGGCATGAAGAGAATTAGGGTTTATTCTAGGTCATTTCTTCTAAAAATATACTACTTTAGTATGTGATGCCACAAAATAAATCTAAAATGGGGGGAGGGAACACCCCAAAACTTCAGTTTCTGATAATCATCTGATTTAGCATTCTATAGGGCAGGGGAGAAAAGAGGGTGCTATTTATTTCAAATAATTTTGTGATAAATTCATTAATGGTCAAGTTTGTTTTGCTCACAGCCATATCCTCAGTGCCCAAAGCACTGTAAACGCTCAATAATTATGGGCAAGGGCAAGTACAGGAGGAAGGGAAGAAGAGGGAAGGTACAGGAAAGAGGGAAGTGGAATAGGGACTTGGAAGGAAGTGGGATTGAACCTGATGGAAGGACAGGGATGGAAGGTAGGGAAGCAGGTGGGAAGGGAGACTCTCAGGTAATTCAATGTGTTCTGTCTTCTACTGGCAACTGCAGTGTTAACTCCCACCCCTCTCTATTATCAAAACTTTTCTAGATTCAGAAGTGAAGAATAAAGATGGATTTTCTCCTTGGGGGGTTTTGTTTGGATCAGACCACTGCAGTAGTGTTCCAAGACACTCTTGTCCATACTGAATTGGCCTGTGGGCTTGAAGATCAGTACTTCAACATATAAAATCAAGAAAATGCATTTAAACAGCATTGATTGGAAAATGAAGGAAAAGCTGAGTTGTTAGTTATCACTGAGTCATTCTGACAACCTATGTGGGGTGCAAAAGGTTAACACTTGACTTCTAGCCAAAAGGTTGGCAGTTCAAACCCACCAACAGGTGCCTCAGAAGTAAAGCCTGGTGATCTTCTTCTGAAAGGTCACAGCTTGAACACCTATGGAACAGTTCTACTCTGCAACACATGGGGTCACCGTGATGAGGAGCTTAGTATAAGGTAGAAAAAAATGAGGTATCAAGAATTTTTTAATTTCTTGAATCAGATTTTTTTGAGATGTTTTATAGTTTTGTCTCACAATGTTGTCAGGTACAAATCTAGTTGAAACAGTCATATTGCTGTTGTCAATGGGTTACTGATCATTTGGGGAGTTCAATTCATTGTACAACACTTGACAGTGTGTCTGTCAATCAAATAAAATTAAACAGTACCACTGCTACAGACAATCCAGGACATATTGAGTGTATGTAAAAACGTAATAAACACTGAAAATTATTTGATCTTTCAGTTTATGATTTTAAGAAAATTAGGTGAAGCACCTTCTATCTTTACTAAGACTAAGAACATTAATAATGGCAAATTAAAAGCTTCTTCTAGTCAAAATGCAGGTAATATTTCTCTAATCTGTATTTGTCACTGAGATGCCAAGTGTTGGTCCAAGCAATGTTGGTGTTGATATATTTAACATGTCAATATATGTCTCATAAACCTGACCTGTAAAGATAAAAAAAGTTTACTATACACTATATGAAGAGTTTCACCTGCTTATTTTAAAACCTGAGAAACATTTTAGAATAGCCAGAAAAAAATCTTACTTTTGATTATACCAACTGCTTCTGAGACATAGTCTTGCTCTTTGGTAATCTGCTTCTCTGCCAACCAGGCATGAATAAGCACTGCCCTCCCCGAAGTCTTCTCATTCTTCATTATTAGGCATTCCAATTTTTGTACCCATCATTAGCTTATCCATCAAATTAAGGCCAACCATCATCAGGGAGAACAGAAGTCACCGTCTTTTCTAAGTATTTGTTTGCATCACATTTTTTTTTCCTAGATTCTAAGTTACTTACTTTTTTTCAAGAAAACTTCCATTCCAACAGGCTGCAGAAGATAGTATCTGAACAACACCACTGCTCAGAAACAAAAAGGGAAGGAAGGCTTTAATAATTATAAGCATCAGCAATAGATTAGCCATCTACTCTAGGGTTTCATTAACAGCAGCTCTTTCTTAATCAGATGAACACTTGGAAAATGGACATATGCTTTAGAGAAACATAATGTTACATCTCAAAATGGACAAGAACTTAAGTTTTCCATAAGTCATGAAGACTGAAAAGAGAGTATGAAAGCCACCGAAAGAGGAAACCTTGCCCCTAATAATGACCTTAGACATTCTTCTACCATCAGCCACGTAAGACACTCCCCACCTTACTTTCCAATGTGAACACAAAATAAAACCAAGAGAATCTGAGCTGCTGTTTCCCAAATACAGATATTAACTTTGCAAATTAATATCTCAACAACCACTTCCTTCTTATTTTGCTGCCTATCTGGGAAACTAAAAATAAGTGAAATGAGTATTTAGTCCTACTGCTTAGATTATACAGGCTCTGGGAAAATAGGTAGCTTCCAGGGACCCAGAGTAAAACTGCATGTCAGGAACTCTAGGCCCTCTTATTTACTACAAAGAAAAGGGAAAGACTAAAACAAATACATGGTTTGGGAAGGGACTACAGTAACTCCTGTTACTAAGAGAATTTGGCATGCAATGATCTCCAAAGATCATTTCTTCTTTCCCTTCATTTTATAAATAAAAAAAAAAAAACCTGAGAACCAATGGTGAGGTAATTTCTCAAAGTCCCCAGCAGAGTAAATCTATATATACTTCACCCTCTTGACTACCATCTAGTCCTCTTCTGGGGGACTAGATCCTGCCACCATTCAGGCCTGAACTCTGGAGAGAGCCACCCTGAAGTGAAAAGGATTATGATGATTGCCATGGAGCTGTGGTCAGACATTCTTAATGATCCCTCGCTCAAAAATCTGCTACCACAGAATGCCGTAAAGTTTAGCATCTATTTGCCCCACTATAATTTGTGTCATTTATCTACCATATACATTTCTGGGAATGATCATAGCTTAGTACAGAGCATGATTCATTCATTTCCAAGAACTGGATTCTCTGTAGAAAAATAGAAATGATGAGGAAAGTCAATGAAAATGCTTAAAAATGAGCAGAGAAAAAAAAATTACATTTTAATAAAATAAACTTGATAAAAGGTCTCAATCCTTTTTATTACATATGTTTATTCTACTTAACTCTGAATTACCATTTCAATTAATCATTTTGAATGGTAAAATGCAAGAAAGTTTTCAGATTAGGCCAGATAACAGCAATATGAGATTTGGGATGCTTTGGAAAACACTTATGAAGGGACTCATTGGGGTTAAACAACAATACCACTGAACTCCCTTGGCAGGTCCTAGTCAGGATTTTGTAAGATTTCAATGAAAAAGGCAGGCTGAGGAATGTACTCTGAGTGGAAATGGGAGAACAAACAATTATTTTGTTATTTGGGGATAAGGATACCAAAGTCTGAATAAATGTGTGCAAAAAAAAGAAGAAAAAGATAAATGTGAAACTCCATTTGTACACACAACCTCGACAGGGAAGTAGGGAAAATTACTAAGCTAGAAAGTTCCAATATACTTTGCAAAAAATTAAATGACAACAAGCAGCCACATACTTGATCGTATTTGCGTTGTTATGTTCTGAGAGTTTCTGTCTCCAAACTGCTATAGTTTCATCATTTATTAAACTGGTATAATGTGCATGGTTCATAGTCCTGAAGTCAATAGCAGGAGAGTAATTCTGGAGGATTAAATATACCAATAAAAAAGAAATTATGTAGTAGCATGGTTCTCTGCTCCTCTCCTTTCCCCACACATTCTCCATTTTGTGTTTCACTTACATAGTTGATGCTGGGGTACACTGTCCAGATTCCCCTCCCACCCTTCAGAATGGGGGCACTCACTCCCTCAGCTGCTGGGAATATTAGCTCCTGACAGTTCACAGTTGGGCCACTCTCCAGGAACTGTCCTTGGTTATTACTTCACCCCTTTCACATCCAATGGCAGTTCAAGGCGGAGTACAAAAACCCAGGCCACTTGCCTCAATATAGGAATTGGCTGAAAGATCATCCTAACTTCAGAGGCTCCCCAAGGGATTGGCTGAGGCCTCTTTTACAAGAGTGTTGGAGTTCAACTTCTTCCTTTGCCCAATTCTGCCTTCTTCATCCCTAAGTAGTTGTCCTAGAAAGCATTTCCCCAACATTTTTCTGAACATGAATCTTGGTCTCAGGTTTCATAAACTCAAGACAACTTTTCCAGGCTTCTTTCCCCTTCACATCAAATCAACATACCATCAAGGTTTTTAACTTATTAAAACTGTTCACCAAACTCCAACAAAATATATTATGTAAGTCAGAGTTCAGTTATAATCTATATTGCATATAATCTATGAAACCTTATAACCTCTTATTTTCTTGCATCAGGTGCACAGCACTACATTTATAAGAAAGGTGGCACATTGGAGATGTTAATAAAGGCCTTGAAAATCCCAAATACTGCCCAGCATTATATAGACTTTATTCACTGAAATTAAAAAAAAAAAAAACAAAAACACATAACTACTTGCATTTTATTAAATAACTTTTCAACTTATTTTCCTCAAACCTTGTTTTTGATCTAGAACTAAGAAAAAGTTGAAAGTGCTTTTTACCTCCTATACTTGTCACTAATAGAGAGTAAAAAAGCAATATTAAAGCATTCATTCATCAGTTTATAATCTTTTTTTTTTTTCCCTCTCTCTCCTTTGTACTGACATATAAAAAGACAACTTTAAAAGTAAGTTTTCTTGCTTCTCTTTTCTGTGAAGTTGTGAGTTAAGTAGTTGTGAGTTAAGATCATCATATAGGGGGAGAAAGAGAGCATGTAATAAATCAGAGATGTATGACAAAGATTTTGATCTGGTTCTTGATAAATGGACTCCTAAAATGGTCACAGATGTCTACTGAGAGAATAAAAACCACCTTAAATCACATATAGGAAACTGGAAAGCCAGAGTAGAGACACACAAACAAGATTGCCTCTTTTTCCACCTGGTGTTAAAACCAATGTTATATAAATTCTGATTACTTCCCCCACTCAAAGGGGCAGGGCAACTGAACATGGACTCTAACATACAGTTACAATAAAAGATAAACATAGAACTATTTTCTTATTCATTACTGCATGTCCAGTAAACTACAGACAGCCTTAAATGAAGTAGAACCTCAGAGTCACTTTAAAAAAATAAGAAAAACTATCATTTTTCTGTGTCTTCTAATTACATGAGGTGCCCTGGTGGTGCCATGATTAAAGCACCTATTTGCACCAGCCACTCTGCAAGAGAAAGACAGGGCAATCTGCTCCCATAAAGATTACAGCCTAGGAAACCCTATGGGGCAGTTCTACTCTGTCCTATAGGGTCACTATTAGTTTGAATAGACTCTATAGCAATGAGTTTGCTTACTTTATGGTATTCTGGTGGAGCAGTGGTTAAAGCATTTGGCTGCTAACCAGAAGGTCAGTGGTTCAAACCCACCAGCCACTCCACAGGAGAAAGGTGAGACAGTCTGCTTCTGTAAAGATTTATAGCTTTGGAAGCTCTGTGGGACAGTTCTCCCCTGACCTACAAGGTTGCTGAGTTTGAATTGACTCGATGGCAGTGGGTTGTTTTTGGCTTTTACAATTATATACAGGACAAAAAGAAAAAAGAAAAAAAAAAAAAAGGTCTAGACCAGTATTTCTCAGTGCAGCTGCACTTTAGATGACCAGGGGAATTTTCAGCAACCGTGATGTTCAAGTCACACCCACACCAATCAGAATCTCTAGAGGCTTAGTATTTTTTAAAGCCCCCAAAGATGCCAATGGGCAACCAAGGCTGAGTATCACTGTACTAGGAAAAAGAGAAGGTCACCTAATCAGGTGTCAGACACACACATACATGCACACACGCACACAAACACATGCACATTCTCTCTTCAATCCCATCCAAGGAAAAAAAATGAAAGGAAAAGGAAGGATCATGGTTTACACTCACTGATGTGACAAGACCTAAAATCAAATATATTGAAGAATTATCTGACTGTAATTCCTCTCCTTGCCTCTTCTACCTCAAGGCCTAGCATTAATGAATGAGTGAGCAAGCTATAAAATGGAGTGTGTCTAGATAGGAGCCCTGGTGGTGTAGTGATTAAGCACTCAGCTGCTAACCAAAAGATTGGTGCTTCAATCCACCAGTTGTTTTCCATGGGAGAAAGTTATGGCAGTCTGCTTCCATAAAGATTTCAGCCTTGGAAACCCTATAGGGCAGTTCTACTCTGGAATCAACTGCATGGCAATGGGTTTCACAGATTTATCCAGAGGTGCTTTTTCCTTGTTCTTAGAGTAAATATATGATTTAATCAGTCTCTATAGCTAAACAAATATCTAGTGTCAATAGTTTAAATAATGTTTGTATAGTTTTCAGTTTTACAAAGAGCAAGAAGTTCCTATTTATTGATTTTTAGCATCTTTTTTTGTCTGTTATCTTACATCTTTAATGTATACTACTCTTTATAGTGTTTAAACTTTAACTTGCCCTGTTTCTGTACCACTCCACTACTCTACTTTCTTCTCACCAATGTGCTGCTTTCCAGTCCCAACAGTGTTAATTACAATAAATTTAAGATCCAATGTCATATATCAGATGCCATATTTATTTAAAGACTGAAACGAAGTCTACTTGGATTTCACAAGAAAATTAAAGCTGGGTAACATTATTCAAGGAGCTCTGGTGGCATAGTGCCTAAGGCATTTGACTGCTAACCAGAAGGATGGCAGTTCAAACCCACCAGCCACTCCTCGGAAGGAAGACTGGGCAATCTTCTGTAGTGATAACGCATTGGGAACCCAAGGAAGGGTCGCTATGAATCGGATCTGAATCAATGGCAGTGAGGGTTTTTTTTTTTTTTTTGAGTTTAGTCATGCTTCAAACTCTACTTAGGGACAAAAGATGCAGTGTTTTTCATACTTCATTGTACTGGCATCTCAAAGAAACAAAGAACCACCTCAGCTTTCCTCCAACTCTAAAGTTGCGCCTAAAACAGATTTGAAGCAACAGTTCCAAATCACCCCAGATGGTAGTACTAAACAGAGCCTTATCCAAGCTTCTGACCTGGAAAACATCCAATCATCAGTTTCAGTGGACCAACCTGTAGCCTAAAGCTACATCAGAACCTTTTCTATCAAAATTATAGAATGATATGAACCAAATGGCAAGCAAAGATAGCAAAGTATCAGGCTCATGGTGGGAGCTTCCAGGACAGAAAGGGCTCCCTGCTTCCATAATTCCTCATTTCCTTTCCAGCCAAGTCTGGTTGCTTTAGCATCACTAATAGTCACTTTGCAGCTCTTCAAGGTGAAGATAATGAAGCAATGCAACACCTACAGTTAATCCTCCCTCAATGATTGCTGACTAAAAGGAAAGGGTAAGGGTAAAAAGAGGACAAAGAGGAGAGGAGAAAAATAGAAGAGCAGGGGTAAAATTGGAGGGGGCTTACTTTAGGTTGATTTCCAAAGTCCAGGAAGAGTGCACTGAACTGAAGCTCCATCACAGATACCAGGATTTGTACTTTAGTCTGCCTTAAACCCTGAAAGGTACTTTAACTTTGTTCTTCCTGGCTTATCTACTTCACTGCTTATCTACCTCACTATGAGGTGAAAAAGTATGGTGCCATGACTCTAACTCACTGCCGTGGAATCGGATCCAACTCATAGTGACCCTTCCTTGGGTTTCCGAGGCAGTATCACTACGGAAGTAGATTGCCCAATCTTCCTTCCAAGGAGTGGCTGGAGGGTTTGAACTACCAACCTTCTGGTTAGCAGTCAAATGCCTTAGGCACTACACCACCAGAGCTCCTGCAGTGCCATGAGTAGATTATAAATAACAAAGGACATGCTGAAAACTAATTTCTCCACCACATGTATTATAAACTCAATCACATCAAACAAAGAAACCTACTAAGCTTTTAAATACTGAGCATTTATTGCTTCTAATAAAGGAAGGAAAAAATGGAAAGTCAAATAATGCCAAAGTAAGCACAAACTGTCTAAACCAAAAAACCCCAAACTCACTGCCATAGAGTTGATTGAACTCATGGCGACCTCTCCTTGGGTTTCCGAGGTGGTATCTCTATGGAAGTAGATTGCCCCATCGTCCTTCCGAGGAGTGGCTGGTGAGTTTGAACCATCAGCCTCTGGTTAGCAGTCAAATGCCTTAGGCACTTGGAACAAATAGGGATATCAATAATTTTAAATGATAAATTAGAACTTTATGATTAAAATACCAGAAAAGTTATTGGCACTTCAAGGGAGAAAAAAAGGAGATAATTTCTTCAAGGGTTAGTTTGCTTACTAAGACAAAATTGGTAAAAATAAAGAGTAACATTACTCTCAGGTATTTATTTGCTAAAATATTGGTTCACCATTATTCCACCCCCAAAATAATAATCAAAAGAAAATTTTACCTCATATTTGGAGCAAAGTACAAAAGTTTGGTCTCCTCCAGAGAAGATCTGCTTAACAATATGATATTTAAAGCGATCTGTCAAAAAAATTTTCAACAGTATGTTTTTCAATACTTAGTTTCTTCTTGATCCCTTCTAATATTGTAAAATATAATTGAAAAAGGTTTCCTATCATTTTCATTATGACAGAGAAGAAACCTTATCACCTGGCTTTCTGCATAGCAATATTACTACTTCAATTAAAAATAAATACATAAAATTATATCCTCTGCTATAACTCTACCTCTGACTCAACTCTCTCCCTACCACCTCACCAACTATTCCTGACCTGATTTCTATTTTTCATTCTAACTCTGGGTATGCCACTAACCTGAAATTTAAAATGAGTACTGCCATAAATGGTAACATATGGTTAACAAACAATGCAGTATCTGAGTATGGTGGTCCCTAGCATTTTCAGAATAAGATTTGCCATATGAGAACCTCCATTTCCTGCTTCCTACTTTATCTGTCACAACACTGTGTCCATGTTACACTCTAATAGCACCCAAACTGCTTTATTTTTAATACGTCACAGTATTTCATTCTCCATGCCTTTTCCCTGTATAACCCACAGCAGGAAATCAATGAATGGTGCCTTCTTGAAATAAACTAAACAGTGTATCTGGCAATTGTGTGGTACTCACCACTGCCTACTCTCCCACAGTCCTTCTCCATCTCACTAAATCCAAGTAACTCTTTAAGTCACAGCTCATATTTTGTCTAATTGGCATACTCTGTGATACCTTCCTCTGTGCTCTCAGAGAACAAATTTCTGTAGGTTCTAGAAACCACAGCATTTAGCTTATTACACTGTGATTTACTTACATTATAAAATCATCTGTAAAACATCCAAGCACAACTTTATGATCACATATTTTGTTGTTATTAAACATAAAAAATTCGTGCTTTCAAGTTAACCTATAAAACATCTGAGTACGTAAAAGTGGTATATTCCCCTGAGGATTCCATGGGCAAAATTTGAACAACTTAGGAAGCATCAAAAGAAGTTGGAAAGAATACACAAAGTCACTATACTCAAAAGAATTAAACATTCAGCCATTTCAGGAGATACCACATGATCAAGAACCTATGATAGTGAAAGAAGAAGTTCAAGCTGCTATGAAGGAATTAATGAAAAACAAAGTTCCAGGAATTAACGGAATACCCACTGAGATCATTTCAACAAATGGATGCTATGCTGGAGATGCTTATTCATTTATGCCAAGAACTTTGGAAGACAGCTACCTGGCCAACTGACTGGAAGAGATTTGTATTTGTGCTCATTGTAAAGAAAGGTGATCCCACAGAATACAGAAATTATTAAATAATATCACATGCAAGAAAAATTTTGCTGAAGATAATTAAAAAATGGTTGCAGCAATACACCAACAGGGAACTGCCAGAAGTGCAAGCCAGATTCAGAAGAAGACACGGAACAAGGAATATCATTGTTGATCCCAGTTAGACCTAGGATGAAAGCAGAAAACAGCAGAAAGATGTTTCCCTGTGTTTTATTAACTACTCAATGGCATTCGATTGTGTGGATCATAAAAAATTATGGATAACATTGTACAGAATGAAAATTTCAGAACACTTCATTGTGCTCATGTGGAACCTGTACACTGATCAAGAAGCAGTCATTTGAACAGAACAAGGGGATAGTGCATGGTTTAAAATCAGGAAAGGTGTGTGCCAGAATTGTATTCCTTCACCATACTTAATCAATCTGTATGCTGAGCAAATAATCTTAGAAGATGGACTATATGAAGAACACATAGCATCCTGATTGAGCAAGACTCATTAACAACCTGCGATATGCAGATGACATAACCTTGTTTGCTAAAAGCAAAGAAGAGTGGAAGCACTTACTGATGAAGATCCAAAACTACAGCCTTCACTATGGAATACATCTCAACATAAAGAAAACAAAATTCTTCACAACTGGACTAGTAAGTAACATCATAATAAATGGAGAAAAGATTGAAGCTGTCAAGGCTTCATTTTACTTGAATCCACAATCAATACCTACGGAAGCAGGAGTCAAAAAATCAAACAACATACCACACAGGGCAAATCTACTGCAAAAGATTTCTTTACGGTGTTTTAAGAACAATATCATGTTGACTGAGGTGCACCTGATCAAAGCCATGGTCTTTTTAATCACTTCATATGTATGTAAAAGCTGGAAAATAAATAAGGAAGAACAAAGAATTGATGCATTTGAACTCGGGTACTGGCAAAGAATATTGACTATCCTATGGACTGCCAGAAGAACAAACCAATCTGTCTTGAAAGAAGCACAAGTAGAATACTCCTTACAAGTGAATATGGCAAGACATCGTCTCACTTTGGACATGTCATCAGGAGGCGCCAGTCCTTGGAGAAGGACATGATGCTTGGTAAAGCAGAGGCTCAGCAAAGAAGATGACCCTCAATGAGACAGATAAACATGGCTGCAACAATGGGCTCAAACATAACAACAACTGTAAGGTGGCCCAGCACCAGCAGTATTTTGTTCTGTTGTATATAGGTCACTTTGAGTTGGAACTGACTTGACAGCACCTAACAACAATATATTCCTAAATACACATATTTTCTATGTGACTGCAATTCTTAGGAGAAAAGAAAATTTACAAATGACAGAGAAGACAATACCAAGCCATGTTTGTTTCCAAGAAAATCACCATAACAAAACCTTGTTTATATTATACTAACTTCCACCTTATTTTCAGAAGTTCATATATTTATTCCTTAATTACTTACTCAATTACGAGTTTGTACCATACTCTATGCTATATGTCACAGAAAAGACTCAGTCCCTGTCCTCAAATTGTATATAATACACTATAAAGAAAAGATTCAGTTCCTATCCTTAAGTTTCACATAATTCACTACGTAATTGTTATTGCTTAAGAAAAACAAAAATCCTTATCAAACTATAAATGTACCACTTTAAAGACAGCCTTACTTTAATTTCCAATGAAATGGATACTGTGTTATTTAACAATTATTTAAGAGAAGGAAAATAAAATGGCTTAAAAAATCACATCATGTTATGACCAAAACCACAATAGCAAATTGGAGTACAAGCGTAAGTACTTGCATTAAGAATGTGAGCTTTAGAATAGGACAGTTGTTGTTAGGTGCTGTCAAGTCAGTTCTGATTCAAAGTGACCCCATGTTCAACAGAACAAAATGCTTCCTGGATCTGCAACATCTTCACAATCGTTGCTTCATTTGATCCCATTGTTGCAACCACTACATCAATCCATCTCATTGAGGGTCTTCCCCTTTTTCACTGACCCTCTACTATACCAAGCATGGTGTCCTTTCCAAGTACTCCTGAGAACATGTGCAAAATACATGAAAAGAAGTCTTCCCATCCTTGCTTTTAGTGTCATCACCAGGGGAGTGAGGGGGGTGTGGAACATTCTGGCCGTCCATTCAATATTCTTTTCCAACACCAAAAGCCAAAGATATCACTTCTTCAGTCTTCCTCATTTATTGTCTAGTGTTCTCATGCCCAGGAGGTGACTGAGAAACAATGGCTTGGGAGCTCTGGTGGCGTAGTGCCTAAGGCTAACCAGAAGGCTGGTGGTTCAAACCCACCGGTCACTCCTCAGAAGGAAGGCTGGGCAATCTATTTCTGTATTGATACTGCCTCGGAAACTCAAGGAGGGGTTGCTATGAGTTGGAGCTGACTCAACGGCAGTGAGAGAGAGAGTGGGGTCAGGCACACTTTAGTCAAGGTGACATCATTGGCTTTAAACACCATAAAAATGTCTTTTGCAGCAGAGTTGCCCAATGCAAATAGACTGTTTTATTTCTTGACTGCTGCTTCCATGAATATTAATTGGGGATCCAAGTAAAGTGAAATCCTTGAAAATGTCAATCTTTTCTCCGTTTATTAAATGATTGGACTTATTCGTCCAGTTGTGAAGATTTTTGTTTTCTTTATGTTGTGGTGTAATACGTACTGAAGGCTGGAGGTCTTGATCTTCATCAGTAAATGCTTACAATCTTCTTTGCTTTCAGCAAAGTTGTGTTATCTGCGTATTGCAGACTGTTAATAAGTCTTGGTCAATTCTGATGCTACATTCTTCTTCATATAGTCCATCTTCTAGATTATTTGGTCAGCATACAGATTGAGTAAGTATAATGAAAGTATACTTCCCTGATGCACACCCTTCCTGATTTTAAGCCATGCAGTATCCCCTTGTTCTGTTTGAACAACTGCCTCTTGGTCAACGTACAGGTTCCATGTGAGCGCAATAAAGTGTTCTGGAATTTGCGTTCTGCACAACGTTATCCACAGTTGAATGTCTTTGCACTGTTAATAAAACACAGGTAAACATCTTTTTGGTATTCTGCTTTCACCCAGGATCTATCTGGCATCAACAATGATATTCCTTGTTCCACGTCGTCTCTGAATCCAGCCTGAATTTCTGCAGTTCTCTGTCAACGTACTGCCGCAATCGTTTCTGAATTATCATCAGCAAAATTTTACTTGTGTGTGACATTAATGGTACTGTTTAATAATTTCCACATTCTCTTGGATCACCTTTCTTTGAAACAGGCAAATATTGGATTTCTTCCAGTCAGCTGGCCAGGTAGTTATCTTCCAAATTACTTTACAGAAATGAATGAGCACTTTCAGCACTGCATTCGTTTCCTGAAACATCTCAATTGGTATTCCTGGAGCTTTGTTTTTCACCAATGCCTTCATTACAGTTTGGACACTTTCCTATAGTACCATCTGTTCTTGATCACATGCTACCTCCTGAAATGGCTGTAAGTTGACCAATTCTCTTTGTTACAGTGATGCTGTATATTCCTTCCATCTTCTTTTGATGCTTCTTGTATCAGTCAACATTTTGACCTGTGATTCTTCAATATTGCAATTTGAGGCTTAAATTTTTTCTTTAGTTCTTTCCCCTTAAGAAATACTGAACGTATTTCTTCCCTTTTGGTTTTGTAACTCCAGTTCATTGCACATTTCAATATAATATTTTTCTTTACCTTATCAAGCTGCCCTTTAATGAGACAGATGTAAGTTCAAATCCTATTTCCACCAGTTATATGTGATCTTGGTCAAGTTACTTAACCTCCTTCACATTCAGTTTCCTCATCTCTAATGGGGGATAACAATCACTTGTTCTTAAGGTCATTTTGACTGTAATTTAATTAAGCACTCAATAATTATGGGTAACAGTAATAATAATTTGAATAACAATAAAAGTAAAATTTATGTAACACTAATCACTAATGTCCAAAATAATAACTTCTGCTTTATTTATGCTCTAGGATCTTGACTATAGAGCTTCATGTATAGTAAGTACTTAAATATTTAATGATTAATGTTTTAAAAAATTCTTCATATTCATTGCCTCCAAAGATCTCAAGGTAAATAACAGATATACTTTTGTATCGACAGTTGTTTTTATCGGTTTCAAATACTGTTAAATTCAAATTAAAATCCTCTTACCAGCTCTGGCTGAAAGCTGGCCACTATGGGCGGCCCAGTAACCCTTCACAGGAGATGGGCATTTAACGTTACACATGTGTCCAGTTCCCAACTGGCCTCTTGCTCCACAACCAAATGCATAGATGAGTCCAGAAGAAGGCACAAAGGCTAAAGTGTGTTGTCTAAGGAAAAAGAATTTAAATTAACTCTTCAGCATAGTTTCTAATGATCTAGATACATGCTCAGACTCTGACTTTTAGTTTCCACATGAGCACAGTAATTCTTAGGTGTGCCCTGATAAAGCCTCCCCCAGGTTTATATGTGAATTGACTGGCTCTTATGGCAGTGGCTGGCTCTCCAGAACACTGTTCTCTAGGTTATGAGGAGGATGGTGAGACTTGGAAAGAGCTGAATGATCTGCTGCCATTTGGCCTGTGGAATAAGAAGGAAGAAGCAGAGTAGACTCAAGAAAAATTTCTGAGAAGTTCTTTGGGGCACTCTCATCTTCCTTTCCTCATCTTCCCATATCCTGTTGTTCTCTATCCCAAAAGAAGCCTAATGTTTCATATTACTTTGTTGATCTAAAACCCTTTCTTGCCATACCCTACTCAGATTTGATATTTTTTCCAAGCTTTAACCATTGGTGTAAAGGCAGCAAGGGTTTCTTAAAATGATGGTGATTAAGCAACCCTGGTGGCACAGCAATTAAGCACTTGGCTGCTAAGTGAAAGGTTGGGAGTTAGCTAGTGAGGCTAGTAAGCTCACTAGCTCCTTGGTGAGAAAAAAGATGTGGCCATCTGCTTCCATGAAGGCTTGGAAATGCTATGAGACAGTTCTGTTCTGTCCTATACAGTCTCTATGAGTCAGAATCAACTCAATGGTACACAACAACAGATCTAACTACATTCTCCATTACTACAAAGACAAGATCCATTTCTGGGTCTTAGTAGACACCAGGAAACTCTCAGAAGCACTCACCTGCCACAAGCAATCTGAGTTACTTCACTGCCCATCAGCTCTAGAACTCTTCTGGGATTAACCTCATCATTCATGGAGTCATGTCCAAGTTGCCCACAGGAACCAGCACCAAAGGTAAACACACCTCCATTCTAACAAGGAACAAATACCACATGACTCGCTGTAACTCAGAGTTGGAACACTCCTCTAAAACTTTCTGTATTCAGAATTCATATCACAATGGTCTGTCCAAGAACACTATGTTCCCTTGATACTTAGCCCAAGTCATTTCTTGGAACACTCAAATAGAAAATAAAAGAAACTTAAGCTTACAACTTTATGGAGCAAAGACACAATGTTCAAAGAATTGTGTTCCATCTGTAAATTTTAAAAATTGTTTGAGAGTACAATGATGTTAAGAGGCAAAACAAAAAAAAAGGGGGGGGGCGGCAAGAAGATAGGTGAAACGAGGTGATTTTGCACAAAGTGCTCCACAAAGTCCTTGGTAAGTAGATTTTTTTTCCCCCACAGCCATACTTAAACAAATGATGAGACATTTTATTAAAGTGAAGCTATAGTAGTATTCAATATGAAAATACATTTCTAGTCTCTTTAGATTTAAGTATATTTAGAATCAAAAGGGTGATAATTATAAAATATTGTATTGCCATTTCTTTTTAGATATTTAAATGGCTCATTTTAAATGAAAACAGAATGAAGTTTTATATACTAGCTTTTAAGATTATTTACACTGGATTATTTTAAATGTTACTAAGAGAATCCATAAGATTTTACCAAAGATGTAAGCAAAAGCACATAAAAAAGAAGTCTTTTCCTAGTCCTATGGAAAACCAACTGAAGCTTTACACAGTACTGTAATTACACACCATCATGACTCTTTCTAAAAGATACTATCCAAAATAATCAGGAGTGATGATCACCCACGTCATACTCAGCACCAAAGCACTACCAAACGAATCACAGCACTCTAAGCCCTTACTTTTGTGAGGACTGCTGTGTGTTCTTCTCCACAACTAATATAGACGACTTTTTGTGTTCGTAAGAGCTTCACATGACAAGGAGACTCTCGATCTAGAATAAGATAAATAAATAAAAACATAACAATGTCACCACCATTTGCCTTTCAGACAAAATATACACAACCATTTCAATTTGGGGAAGAAGAGCATTTTGGATTCCTGACTCACATATTCACCTTCCTGCCTGTATCTACACTTACTTATCTAACAGACATGTCACATTAATATACCTAAAACCTGACTCATGGTTTCCTCACATCTTCCAACTCCGCCCTTCTCACTGCAAAGACAGTCTTTCCCATTTTAATAAATGGTAACTTCATCCTTCCGTCTCCTCTTTACACCTCAACAATGAGCAAATCCACGTGGCTCCATCTTCAAAATATATTCAAAATCTGACTTTATTCTCACTCCATCCAAAATCGGGTCACTACTCTCCTAACCCTCAATGTCCTTCCTTCTCACTGAAAGGAGCAGCCAAAAACATTACCCTACCCTACAGGGCCCTCCCAAACTGGGCCTACACTACCCCTCTGACCTCCATTTCTGCTATTCTTCCCCTTGCCTGCTGCACTTGTGAGCACCCCATCCTCCCACAGAAGAGCCTTTGCACATCCTGGTTCCTTCGACTGGAATATTTTTTCCCCTAGATACCTACATGGCTAATTTTCTACCTGACTTCCTACAGGTCTCTGCTTAAACATCTTTTTATCAATAAGGCCCTCCTTAACTACCTTATGTAAAACAGATGTTTTATTCTTAAATCCTCTGATATATGTATTTATTTGTTGTCTGCCTCTTCTCACTAAAATACAATCTTCATGAAGCTAAGGAGGTCATCTGTTCTGTTCACTGCTGCACTCTCAGTACCTAACACAGGGTGGACACATAGTAGATAATAAATAGGTGCTAAACAAATGTGCTTCTGAACCAAGAAAGGGCATACAAAGAGTTCACCTACCTTTTTCATCACTGAGTCCTAGTTGCCCTGCATTATTCATCCCCCAGCCAAAAACAGCTCCTGAGAGAGACAGGGCAAAGCTGTGAGCCCCTCCTGCAGCCACCTGAGCCAGCGGGATCCCCTCAAGGGACCTCACCCTCTGTGGGCTGGCTTGGGAGGGGAACTCCTTCCCGAGACCCAGCTGACCATGGCTGTTCTTTCCCCATGTGAAGAACTGCCCATCTGAAATAAGAATAGAATACTTGTTATTACCAGAAATGATGCAAGTTACATCCATAAAAATAATCTAGTTAGAACATTATAGCTCCCCAGTAGGGTCATTTGTTAGTTGCTCCCCCTTGGACTCGACCTCAGAACAAGGGAACGGATACATTTCACGCTGTTAAGATGGTCAAAACCTGTCATGACAATGGAGATAAGCTGTATCTTACTGCCTTCTCAAAGACTATGAACATTTATGCTAAGAAAATTTTCAATGTTTAAGTCAAGTTAGTTTTGAACAGGCCAATACTAGGCTCGGATGCACTAACCAAGCTGAATTGGTTCTAATCACATCATAACCATGAGATTCAGGACTTGAGGAAGTCCAGCTATGAGTACCTGGACCACATTGCAGAGCATCAGACAGAGTATACGTGTAGATTTACCCTCAAATGTGTGCTAACGTACTGTATTATTTGCTGGGTTAGGTTTCTATAACTCCTCCTTTTCTATTTATTTGGGCGCTTCCAGGTGAAATATAGCTTGACAGTGTGATGTAGCTAAGAAAAAGCAATCTATACTCTCAAAAACAACCTAAGTAAAGTTCTGCCTCCTACTCATCTTCCCTTGACAGAGAGGTTAGAATGGAACAGCAGTATGACCACTTCCTCTATCACCCATACCTTGAGAAAAGTATTAGCTATGCCAAATGCTGTCTGAGAACTGCCACTGCTGAACAGGAGTACATAGCCCCTAACCAGTTAATGGTTTCTAGTTAGGTAATATCACACAAAAACACAGAGAAATACTTTCAAACTTAACATGTTGTTGTTGTTGTTACATGCTGTCAAGTCGGCCCTGACTCATAGTGACCCCTCCGTGGGTTTCCAAGGCGGTATCACTACGGAAGTACATTGCCCAACCTTCCTTCTGAGAAGTGGCTGGTGGGTTTGAACCACCAGCCTTGTGGTTAGCAGTCAAGTGCCTTAGGCACTATGCTACCAGAGCTCCTCAAAGTTAACATAGCATTAGCATATATTTAATGCTACCTTACCAGCTGCAAGAGCCAAGCAATGCCAGTTGCCACAGGAAACTTGTAATATTGTCTGTTGGTTCAGCTTTTGTATTAACCTAAAACAAGAGAAGGTTTTCTCCTTAAAAAGAACATTCATACTCAAGTTCAATTATCAGAAATATTCCCAACTAAATAAAACAGTTGTAACAAATAATCATCTTTCCCCAGAGACGTCTAAATATCAAATATTTTCACTAAAATGTTTAAGTGTTCGGCTGCTAACTGAAAGGTCAGAAGTTCAAATCCTCCATTGGTTCTTGAGGAGAAAAGACCTGGCAATCTATTCCTGTTAAGAGTTCAGCCTAGTAGATGGTACCCAGCTACCATTGTCAACCACTTGGAAAGGTTGCAGGAGATCCTGGAGTGAGTGGGAGAAAAATGTGGAACAAAACTCAAAATCATAGAAAAAGACCAGGCTTACTGATCTGATAGAGCCTGGTGAAACCCCGGGACTATGGCCCCAAGCTACTCTTTAGGCCTGGAATTGAACTCACCCCCATGGCTTCCAGCCAAACAACAGACAGGCATATAGGGTATACATTTATACCAACTAGGTATATTCCTTAGAACAATCAATTGTGGAAGATCAGAAGGGCAGTATCTGCACAGGGAGATAGCTCAGGGAGCAGGAATGCATAGGAAAGAATAAAGATGACTAGGAAGAGGTAACTACAGGGAGGAGTGAAAAGGGAGCTGTTACATTGTGGGGACTGCACTCAATGCTATGAAACAAAATGTACATGACCTGCTCTATGACAAATGAATTTGCTCTGACATCATTCACCCAAATCACAATAAAAATTTTAAAAAGAGAGAGAGAAAGAGATTTCAGTCTAGGAAACCCTATGTTGTTGTTGTTGTTGTTGTGTGCCGTCGAGTCAGCCCCGACTCATAGCGACCCCTCCTTGGGTTTCTGAGGCAGTATCAGTACGGAAGTAGGATTGCCCAACCTTCCCTCTGAGGAGTGGCTGGTGGGTTTGAACCACCAGCCTTCTGGTTAGCAGTCAAGTGCTTTAGCCACTATGCTACCAGAGCTCCTATGGGGCAGTTCTATTTTGACCTATAGGGTCACTCTGGGTCAGAATCAACTCAATGGCACTTAACAACAGCAACATACTCTTATATAACACCATTCTATTAGGTCTTTCTTTAGGCTCCTGACTCTTAGGTAACTACTATTTAAAGTAAAAGCACTTCTGCACTTCAACCTATTACTACCATCTTATGTTACTCCCCATGTTGTCATCTCCAATTCAGGAGCAAATGGAGTAAGCTGCAGTAGATCCCTAAGAATACAGCTCATGTCTGAATGGCCTTTGAAATAAAGGAGATGGCCCCTAGGATGGTAAAGAGAAGAAGCATATGAGTTATTTTCAAATATCACTGCTCTGCATGCATGTGCAAAAGATATAGGTAAGAACAGCACCTCTGACAGTTCAATGAGAAAATCTGTGTAAAGTGCATAGCACTGCCCAATAGAGTTGGGCAGCCTAGGAATATCTCTTGCTGTCTATTTTAATAGTTTGTAAGTAGCCATGGTCATTTGCATTCAGCATATACAATGGGAACAAAGGACACCTCATCAAAAGAGGGGTATTTTGGAGGATAGATGTCCAGAGGTGGCAGGGATTATTTAGAGTGACAAGTAGGTATTGCTTTTGTTAATGTTTTATTTTCTCAGATAAAAACAAGGTGAAGGAGTTCACATACGCTTTTAGTAACAAATAAAATCCAACCATCTTCTTAACTGAAATAGTTATAGATTCATGTGCAATTGTAAGAAATAATAAAGCGGATGTAGAAAAACCAATCACTAACTTTATATGGAAAGGAAAGAGACCTCAGATAAGCAAAGCACTACTGAAGAAGAACAAAGTAGGAGGTCTCACACAGCTGGATCTCAAAACCTACTATACAGCCACAGTAGGCAAAACTGCCTGGTATTGGAACAATGACAGACACATAGACCAATGGAATAGAATTGAGAACCCAGAAATAGAACCATCCACCTATGGTCAGCTGATCTTTGACAAAGGGTCTAAATCCATTAAATGGGGAAGAGAATGTTTGTTTAATAAATAGTGCTAGCAAAACTGAATATCCATTTGCAGAAAATGAAACAAGATCTGTACCTCACACCATATACAAAAACTATCTCCAGATGGATCAAAGACTTAAATGTGAAACCGAAAACTATAGAGTTTCTCAAGGAAAAACTAAGGGCAAAATTTAGGGGCCCTAATATATAGCACAAATAGACTATCAAGCATAACCCAAAATGCACTTACAGCAGAAAAGAAATTAGACAAATGGGACCTTCTAAAATTAAATTTTTATGTGCTTCCAAAGAATTCTCCAAAAGAGAACCTACAGACTGGGAAAAAATATTTGGCAATGACATATAAGTCAATGAGAAGGGACTTATCTCTAGAATTTATAGAAAACTCCAATACCTCAATAACAAAAAGATGAAGAATCCAATTAAAAAATGGGCAGAAGACATGAATAGACACTTAACTAAGGAGGATATTCAGGCAGCCAACAAACATATGAAGAAATACGATCACTAGCTGTTAGAGAGATGCAAATCAAAATAACAATGAGATACCAGCATTAGTAGCAAAGTTCAACAAGACAGAAAATAACAAATACTGGCGAGGAGGCGGAGAGATTGGGACTCTCATACACTGTTGGTGGGACTGTAAAATGATACAACCACTGTGGAAAGCAGTATGGCAATTCTTCAAAAGTTGGTATTAGAAATACCATTTGACCCAGCCATTCCATTTTGAGATATGTATCCTAAAGAAGTGAGAGCCATGACAAGAACAGACATATGCACGCCCATGTTTCACTGCAGCACTATTTACAATAGCAAAATGATGGAAACAACATAAGTATCCATCAACTGAGGAATGGATAACCAAACTATGGTACATACACACAATGGAATACTATACAACCCTAAAGAATAATGTAGAATCTGCAAAACACCACATACCATCGATGAACTTAGAGGACATTAAACTGAGTGAAATAAATCAATGACAGAAGGACAAATATTGTGTTAGTTCATTATTGTAAAAGTGAGGAAAGGTTTATATATGGAAGGAAATATTCTTTGCTGGCTGTCAGGGGTGGGAGGTGGGGGAGAGGAGGGAACACTGTTAGATAGGTAGAGATAAGTATTGATTTGGGTGAAGAGAAGGGCAATGTACCAAATGTGAGTGATCAACATGGTGGCACTGAGGAAGAAGAAGACAT
>NW_006921896.1:1930368-1975297 GCF_000298275.1 Orycteropus afer afer
TCCTTGGAATATCATTGCAAGCAGGCCACACCCCTAGGGAAACTCCCCTTGGGCAGACCGGCCACTCAGAACTCAGTCATCTGATCCCATCATGGAACAACCACCCACAACTGGGGTCCAGCCAAGTTGACATACAGCTCCAACTATCACACTGTTACACTGGGGTAAATTGTAGTCAAGGTCATGAGACAATGTGTATGTGAACAGCTGCATGGAAAGTGAATTTGCTCTGTAAACTTTCACCCAAATCACAATAAAAAGAAAAATATAAAATACAAGGAAATTCAGTAAAAAAGAAAAAAAAGAAAGAATACAGAGATCCTTTATACAGTTTGTCCAATTTCCCAAAGTGGTAACATTTTGCAAAAATACAGTATAATTATCATAACCAAGATACTGGCATTCCACCAATCTTATTTAGATTTCCCCAGGTTACACTTGCACGTGTATATATTAAGTTCAATGTAATTTTATCACCTATGATGTACCCATACCACACTCAAGGTACCGAACAGGATCTCTCAAGTTTTACTTTAATAAACCGCAGCCATCTCTCCCTCATTTTCTCCTCTCTTACCCCTAATACCTGGAAACCACTAACCTCTCCTCTATTTCTAAAATTTTATCATTTCAAAAATGTTACATAAATGGAATCATTTATAGTAAGTGGTCTTTTGGGGGTAATAATTCCCTGAACATTCATCCAAGCTGTTGTATATATCAACAGTGTGTCAAAACCTACATGTTTTTTTTTAAATTAGAAAATGCATTACTGTCTGAGGAACCAATGTTGCAGAAGTTGCTATATAGCAACAGCTGTTTTTCCTTGCTTCCACTCCAATTCCACATGATGCTCCATTTATGGGTCACCATTACCCTTGTCACAACCTTTACAATCACAGTTACAGAAAAAAGCAGGTCAAAGGATAAATTTAAGCAATAGAAAAATTATACTTTGAGGAGAGAGTATCTATAATGCAAGCACATACTGTCTGTTACCCATTCATCTCATCCTCTCCTCCCAATAACTTGATAGGATACACAATGTAAAACTTCATTTTTAAGTTTGGAAACTGAAGCTTAGAAAAGTTAAACAATTTTCCCAAGATTACTCACCTAGTAAGTAATAAAGTGGGAGCTCTGGTAGCGTAGTGCCTAAGGCACTTGACTGCTAACCAGGAGGCTGGTGGTTCAAACCCACCAGCCACTCCACAGAAGGAAGGTTGGGCAATCTACTTCCATAGTGATACTGCCTCAGAAACCCAAGCAGGGGTCACTATGACTTGGGTCCGACTCCACGGCACATAACAACAACAACAACAAGTAATAAATACAGAATTAGAATCTGAGGATATCTGACTTCAAAGCTATGTTACTTTCCACAATACTTAGGTGTGAATTAGTGGATATATTTAAACTAATACACAAATCCAAGCCTTGGACATCATCTATAATTTTGATATGACAAATTAAAAATTAAAGTGCTACTGCATACAGAATGTTTCATTTTGAAATGCAATGTCATTTAAAACATGTACTTGAGTTTTTGGTCATCATCAAATGAAATACTTTTGTTATCAATGTTATAATCTTTTCTATAAAATTATACACAGTATACTGTTTAATTAAAATTATAAACAGTATACTGTTTAATTAAAAACAGTATCCCTTTTTTCTCACTGCCACTCTCCCTCTCCCCCACATTAATTTTTGGAAGAAATGAACCAAAGGCATTCCTAAATCAGAAAGTGAATCAAATTACCCTTACTTCCACATTCCTCTTTTTTTATAACAGATTTGATCAAATAGGAAAAATCTAAGTTCAAAAAGGAAGAGGAAGAATATGTTGTACTTCAAAGGGGACAATAATTGGGCAGGACAGGAGAGGCCATTTATTAAACAAACATGTACTGAATAATGTATGTGTGGAGTACCTTTAGCAACTGGAAAGCTAAAATGAATAATCTAGCTCTTTTGCCACCAACAAGGAGCCCTGGTGGCATAGTTGTATTGTCAGTGACTGCAACACCCCAAAAAATGGTCTCAGACCCCATCTCACTTAGTTATGCTTTTAAGCTATTCCCCTTTTCCCTCCCTGTCACACAGCAATCACCTCTCCGCTGTATAAGGAAGAGTATAAACTCTTCCTTAGACTGTGTTGTTGTTGTTATGTGCCATCGTCAGACCCGACTCATAGCGACCCCTCCTTCGGTTTCCGAGGTGTTATCACTACAGAAGTAGATTGCCCAACCTTCCTTCCGCTGCCTTAGACTAGGCCCGGGCAAATAAGTGCCCTAACTGTCAGCGTTTTTATCAGAGCAAACACAAACCTTAGAAAAGCATTGCCAGGGATCCCCTCCTGAGTGGCCAGGTACCACAGAGCCTTCCAGTCCCAGTCATGCAGACCCCATCCCCAATTCCCCAGGCTCAGGTATAAATTTCCCCTGCAAAATGGATGAATTTAGCAGACACTTTGGATCCATCCCAGCCCAGTAACCCCCTGGATCGAACTGCTAACAACATTTTGTAAAGCTGTGCCCATTTTCCTTCCATCTATTGTCTTATAAATCCTCTCTGTCTCTGTCTCTCTCTCTCCCCTCCTATTCTAAATAAAGCTCATGCTGGTAATGACACCCCCAGGCAGATTTTTTGGTTTCTCCTATCTACCCCCAAAAAATTCCAAATTCCCTGGGAAATTCCTAACAGCAGTGCCTAAGGCATGTGACTGCTAACCAGAAGGTTGGCCACTCAAACTCACCAGCCACTACGCAAAAGGAAGACTGTTGTTGTTATGTGCCATTGAGTCGACCTGACCCACAGTGACCCCTCCTTGGGTTGCCGAGGCAGTATCACTACAGTAGACTGCTCCCATCTTCCTTCCAAGGAGTGGCTGGTGGGTTTGAACCGCCAGCCTTCTGGTTAGCAGTCAAGTACCTTAGGCACTATGCTACCACAGCTCCCAAAAGGAAGACTGTGTTGTTGTTGTTGTTATCTGCCGTCGAGTCGGCCCCGACCCCTTCTTGGTTTTCCGAGGCAGTATCACTACGGAAGTAGGATTGCCCAACATTCCTTCCGAGGAGTGGTTGGTGGGTTTGAACCGCCAGCCTTCTGGTTAGCAGTCAAGTGCCTTAGGCACTATGCTACCAGAGCTCCTAAAAGGAAGACTAGGCAATCTATTTCTGTAAAGATTTACTGCCTCGGAAGCCCAAAGGGGGACCCTGTAGTCAGAATTGACTTGATGGCAGTGAGTTTGGTTTTGGTTTGCTTTCTGCCATCAACAGCTCACAGTTTTGTACAGAAAAAAAAAAAAAAATTATTAAATAATTATAAAGAATGTGACAAGTACTATAATAGGGGTATGCAGTATACTCCAGTAAAACAAACAGGTATTAAATGAATAAATAAACGAGCAGTTTCTTTGATTATTAAGAACCCTCAGCAACCTGAGAAGTCATCTCCCAAAATTCCATCTGAAAGTAACTTCAGTATTTTAGATGCTGATGTAATTGTTTTCTTTGTGGTGAACATTTGTTAAATACTTAGTTAAATCATCTAAGATTTAGACTTAAAAAAGTACTTAAGAGACTCAAAACCATTACATTAGTATTTTTGTGTTAAAGAACCTATGCTATTTCAGCTGTTTGTAATGCTTAAGGCAATTTGCACATTATTAGAGTAACAAACAGGTCAGCCTCATGATTCTCTTTTAAAGTGCTTAATTGATTTAGACTTGCAATTTTTAAGTTAAAGTGTAGTAAGTCTAACATGTGCAGAGATGCCTTTTTTATTTTTTAATTGTGATTTGGGTGAAAATTTACAGAGCAAATACACTTTCCATATAGCAGTTCACATACACTTTGTCTCATGACATTGACCACAATTTAGCACAATGCAACATCTCCTCTCCCACTTCCTCCCAACAGTTACCTCTTCCCTGTGTCCACCCCTCCATGCATTCCTGCCCCCTGAGCTATTTCCCTGTGCATAAGCAGCCCTTCTTTCTCCCATGATTGTTCTCTCCAAGAAGCGTACCTACCTCAGGAGAATGTTCAACTTATATGCCTGTCCATTGTTTGGCTGGAAGCCACAGACATGCGTTCAGTTCCAAACCTGAAAGGCAGCTAGGGGCCATAATCTCAGTGGTTCCACCAGGCTCCATCAGGCCAGCAAACCTGGTCCCGCCCCCCTTTGTTTTTTTTCCAAATGATTTTGAGTTTTGTTCCACATTGTTCTCCCTGCCTATCCAGGATCTCCTACATAGATCCTCTTCCAAGTGGATGACAGTAGTAGCCAAGCACCATCGATTTCTTCTGGTCTCATAGTCGTATAGGCTGCAGATCGGATGATGTACCAGTTGCTAGGACTAATTATTTCCATAAATTTTTGGTTTTCTTCATTCTTCTTGGCTCTGGATGAGGAGAGACCCATCACTGCATCTAGATGGCAGCTTGCAAGCTTTTAAGATCTCAGTCGCTACTCACCACAGTAGAAGGTGGAACAATGTTTTGTGTAGTATGTTATGCCAATTGAACTTGATATCCTCTGCAACCATGGTCCCGAGCCCCCAGGTTCAACTACTCAGTCCCTCTGGATAGCTGGCTGTGACCAAGCAGTGACTACAACCTTGACCCTTGTCAGCCCCATTATACACCTGGGAATTCAGATCATACACATAAAGTTATTGGACCACTGTCTGCCAACACTATACATGTTCTTGGGTGCACTCTCCACTTCATATACATACGTAATATTTCAGCCTGTCCACCCATCTATCCACCCATATACCCGTGTTTGCCTTCACTGACCACGCTGTAGTATATGCGCAAAACGGTTCATCTTTGTTGTCTGTACTTCTCATGTACCTCTCTATGTCTTTCTCTTCCTCAATGACACTATATTCATCACTCACATTTGGTACATTGCCCTTTTCTTCTCCCAAATCAAATCTTATCTCTATCTATCTAACCAGAGATGTCTTTTTTATTCAAACATTTATCTAGTATTTCTTATGTGCCAGGCACACTGCTAGCAACCAGACTACTGGGACAAATAAAGTACAGTTCCAAACAAACTCACATTGTTGAGCAGGAAACAGACAGTTATGTAAATCATTACAATGTCTGTGACAAGTGCTACAACAATATAAGGCATAGCAGTGGCACAAAGGAAACAGGAATTAAATGAAGAGAATAAAAACAAAGACTTTAACAAAGCAACAGTAAGAAATAATATCCAAAGTAACTGACATTTAAAAACCCAAGATTCCCTTCTGTGAATTCTTACCTGGGTACTGCCACGGAATCCTCAGTAGTCATGAGTCCTAGTTGTCCATCACTCCCTGCACCCCAAGAAAAAAGCTGGCCCCGGTCACTAAGAGCCAGATTGTGGGACTCGCCACATGCCACATGGACAATGTGCTGATCTGCCAAAGCTCCAATTTGCTCTGAAAGAGACCACATCAAAGGAGGAAAATGCACAGCCCCAAAAACAGGCATATTGACACCCTTACACAAATTGTCTTCCAAGGCAGTTTTGTTTTTTATAGAGAATCACTAAATGTGTAGTTATAGAGATTATACGTTTTATATATTTCTAAAAGCTATCACTTTAGATCCAAGCTATACTGGGTAGCATACATATTGACAGCGCACACATCATAGATGTTCCCTCAACCAAAACAGCATGCGCATGGCCCTTTTCTATCCAGGGAGAAGTCTAAAGGTTTATTAGTTAGAGATGTCCAGAAAGGTCCAAGTGAGAATACAGTGAACAAATTACTGAAAGTATTCAGTCTGAAGGAAATTTTGCAATTTTCCCTAGGAAATGAGAAACAGAGAGAGAGAGAGAGAGAGAGAGAGACCTTCCAGAAAACAGTGTTTGTCTTCTACGTATCCAACATTAAGACAGAAGATTTTTCTCTGGGAAAAGATCCAAAGACCAAGAGAAAACATTCACAGATATTGACATTTGTCAGTCCCCCAGTGAAAAGCCCGTTTCCCACCAGTTGACAAGTCTTTGTCACAAACAGCTCCATTCAAGTTTTAGTGCCTCATTCTTTAAATACAAAAAGCTGCCAAGGATCATTATCACTATATATGTAAATGTGATAGTTGGAGCTGTATGTCAACTTGTCTGGATCACAATTCTGTGTGGTTTGAGCTGTTGTGGTGTGGTTGTTCCCATGATGGGATCAGATGACTATGTTTTGAGCACCTAATCTGTCAAAAAGGGAGTTTCCCTAGGGGTGTGGCCTGCTTCCAGTATATCTGTGAACATCCTGGGAGAGGAGACATTCTTCTGTGGATCAGGATTCTGTTGTGCTGCCTACAACTGTCCAAGAGTGACAATCCACCATTTGGCCTGGAGATCTTGGATTTGTCATTCATTGGAATCAACAGCCCGTGTACTGGCTGCCAGCTCTGAGCTCCTAAGCTCCTGCAGCTGCAAGAGTCAGGAAAAGCCTCCACCTTGACATGGAAAAGCTTCCAGCTTGACGTTTGATCCAGGAACTTTGGACTTGCCAACTTCTATAAGTGTGTGAGCCATTTTCCTAAGATAAATCTCTCTCACTCTCTATATATAAGCTTTACTGGTTTTGTTTCTCTAGAGAACCCAGTCTAACACATGTGGTACCAAAAGTGGTTCTAGAGAGCCAAAATCATAAGGATGGGCTTCCTAAATTGGTTCTTCAGTTTGATTAATCTTAAAGACACTAGTAACCTTGCATCTGTTAGTAAAGAGGGCCCTGCTAATCCGTGGCATGAGGTGGCAGCATTAATACGCAAAATAGCACCACCAACAGATCAAATACTTGTGAGAAGTGATGCCCTGGGTGATCAGATATTTGATAATTTTCTGCAATTTTGTCAGCATGAGGAATAAGGAAGCTGGTTGGTTGGTCCTACTTACACTAGACAAAGTGGTGAAAGAGCGAGATGAGCTCAGAGCTGCTGAGTCTCGGCTTAAGCGCCGCATAAAAGAACTCAGTGCTTCCAGTTTTGCTCTGAAAGAATGTCTTATACCTTCTAGTAACAGAGCAGATATTGCTGAAAACCAAACCCAGAGTCTTATTGTAAGGGTGGCTGAATTACAATGCCAATTAAATTGCTAACCCAGAATGGTGTCTGAAGTTAACGTGAGGGCATTGATTGGGAAAAAATGGGATCCTGAAACCTGGAATGGTGACATATGGGCAGAAGATAGTCAGGAGGATCAGGATATGGAGCTGGTAAATTCTGTTGAATCCCTCCCATCTGAAGGGATTACTGTAAAGCCATTATACCCCCCACCTCAGTTTGATTGGATTAGCCCAACTGTTCCTGCTGAGTCATTGCCTGAGGCAGAGGCCATGGAAGACTGCTGAATGTTCTCAGGAACTGCCCCAACCACCCATTGTTGCTGCTAGACCTATAACTAAAGTTAAGTCCAAGCGAGCCCCAAAAGGTGAAATAGAAAGTGTGACTGAGGAGGTGGTACGCTACACCCGAAAAGACCTACTTGATTTGGCTGACATGTACAGACAGAAACCTGGAGAATATGTATGGGAATGGCTACTGAGGGTGTGGGATAATGGTTCAAGGAATGTAAGATTGGATCAGTCTGAGTTTACTGATTTAGGCCCACTAAGTATGGATTCTTCATTCAATGTTTCAGCTCGAGAGGTTAAGAAAGGATCTAATAGTTTGTTTGTTTAGCTTACTGAAGCATAAATTATGCGCTAGCCTACCTTAAGTCAAGTTGAAATACCAGACCTGCCTTGGTATAATGTAGAAGAAGGTATCCAGAGGCTGAGGGAAACTGGCTTGTTAGAATGGATTTATCAGATTAGACCCCTAGAGCCAGGAATGGAGAGTCCAGAAGACACAACTTTCACCAGTATGGTGAGAAATAAATTTGTGAAGGAAGCTCCAGCATCTTTGAAGACTGCTCTGATTGCTATTTTATGTAAACCTGATTTGACAGTGGGAACTGCCCTAATTGAACTAAGACACTTAACTACGATGGGGCTGACTGGACCCCGTGGTAGTAGGGGTCAAGTGGCAGCAGTTAATCGACAAAGGCAAGGTGGGCGTGGTTACCATAATGGACAGCAGAGTCAGAACAGTAATCAGAATAGTCTGACTCGTGTGGAATTATGGCATTGGCTACTTGCTTATGGTGCTCCTAGGAGTGAAATACATGGCAAGCCTACTAAATATTTACTTGATCTGTATAGACAGAAGAATTCTAGGTCACGTGAACAGCAATTTAGATTGAATCGCCAGAATACAGAGTCACGACTTCTCAATCAATTCCCAGACTTGAGTCAGTTTACAGACCCACGACCCCTTGAATGAAGGGGAGGCCAGGTCCCTTTGAACAAGGTCCCCACTACATTGCTAAAAATCTATAATGTCCCAGCCTTCCCCAAAGGGATCTGAGGCCTTTTACAAGAGTGACTGTTCATTGGGGAAAAGGAAATAATCAGATTTTTCAGGGATTACTGGACACTGGCTATGAATTGACACTAATTCCAAGAGATCCAAAGCGTCACTGTGGCCCATCAGTCAGAATGGGGGCATATGGAGGTCAAGTTATTGATGGAGTGTTAGCTAAGGTGCATCTCACAGTGGGTCCAGTGGGTCACAGAACCCATCCTGTAGTGATTTCCCCAGTGCCCGAGTGCATAATTAGAATAGATATACTGTGCAATTGGCAGAATTCCCACATTGGGTCCCTGACATGTGGAGTAAGGGCTATTATGATAGGAAAAGCCAAGTGGAAGCCATTAGAACTGCCTCTACCTACAAAAATAGTAAACCAAAAGCAATACCACATCCCTGGAGGGGTTGCAGAGATTACTGCCACCATTAAGGACTTGAAGGATGCAAGGGTGGTGATTCCCACCACATCCCCATTTAATTCGCCTATTTGGCCTGTGCAAAAAGCAGATGGATCTTGGAGAATGACAGTAGATAATCGTAAACTTAATCAGGTGGTGACTCCAATTGCAGCTGCTGTTCCTGATGTGGTCTCATTGCTTGAGCAAATTAGTACATCTCCTGGTACTTGGTAAGCAGCTACGGATCTGGCCAATGCGTTTTTCTCTATACCAATTTCAAAGGACCTTCAGAAGCAGTTTGCCTTCATCTGGCAAGGCCAACAGTATACTTTCACAGTCCTTCCTCATAGGTATATCAACTCCCCAGCACTATGTCATAATTTAGTCTATAGGGATCTTGATCGCCTTTCCCTTCCACAAGACTTCACACTAGTCCATTATATTGATGACATTATGCTGATTGAACCTATTAAAGAAGAAGTATCGATGACTCTAGACTTATTGGTGAGACATATGTGTGCTACAGGTTGGGAAATTAACCCAACGAAAATTCAGGCACCTTCCACCTCAGTAATATTTCTAGGGGTCCAATGGTCTGGGGCATGTTGAGATATTCCTACTAAAGTGAAGGAGAAGTTATTGTATCTGGCTTCCCCTACAACTAAACAGGAGGCACAACGTTTGGTGGGCAGCTTTGGATTTTGGAGGCAACATATCCCTCATTTGGGTGTGTTGCTGTGGCCTATTTATCAAGTGACTCGGAAAGCTGCTAGTTTTGAATGGGGCCCAGAGCAACAGAAGGCTCTGCAACAGGTTCAGGCTGCCGTGCAGGCTGCTCTGCCACTTGGGCCATATGATCCCGCTGATCCAATGGTGCTTGAATTGTCTGTAGTAGATAGAGATGCTGTTTGGAGTCTTTGGCAGGTCCCTATTGGTGAATCGCAAGGCAGACCCTCGGGATTGTGAAGCAAAGCCCTGCCATCCTCTGCAGATAACTACTCTCCTTTTGAGAAACAGCTTTTGGCTTGTTATTGGGCTTTAGTAGAGACTGAACGCCTAACCATGGGCCACCAAGTGACCATGAGGCCTGAGCTGCCATCATGAACTGGGTGTTGTCTGACCCACAGAGTCATACAGTTGGACGTGCACAACAGCACTCCATCATTAAATGGAAGTGGTATATCAGAGGTCAGGCTAGAGCAGTGCCTGAAGGCACAAGTAAGTTGCATGAGGAAGTGGCCCAAATGCCTATGGTCTCCACTCCAGTCACATTACCTTCTCTCTCCCAGTCTGCACTTATGGCCTCATTGGGGAGTTCCTTATGATCAGTTGACTGAGGAAGAGAAAACTTGTGCCTGGTTTACAGATGGTTTGGCACAATATGCAGGTACCACTAGAAAGTGGACAGCAGCGGCACTGCAGTCCCTTTCTGTGACTTCCTTAAAGGACAGTGGTGAAGGGAAATCCTCCCAATGGGCAGAACTTCGAGCCATGCATATGGCTGTTCACTTTGCATGGAATAAGAAATGGCCAGATGTGCGATTATATACGGATTCATGGGCTGTGGCTAATGGCTTAGCTGGATGGTCTGGGACTTGGAAGGAGCATGATTGGAAGATTGGTGGTAAGGATGTATGGGGAAGAGGCATGTGGATAGATCTCTCTGAATGGGCCAAAGGAGTAAAGGTATTTGTGTCTCATGTGAATGCCCACCAAAAGGTGACCTCAGCAGAGGAGGACTTTAACAATCAGGTGGATAGGATGACGCGTTCAGTGGAAACCAGCTGTCCTTTTTCCCCAGCTACTCCTGTCACTGCTCAATGGGCTCATGAACAAACTGGCCATGGTGGCAGGGATGGAGGTTATGCATGGGCTCAGTAACATGGACTCCTGCTTACCAAGGCTGATTTGGCTACTGCCACTGCTGAGTGCCCAATCTGCTAGCATCAGAGGCCAACACTGAGCCTGCAATATGGAACCAATTCTCAGGGTGATCAGCCAGCAACCTGGTGGCAGGTTGATTACATTGGACCACTTTCATCATGGATAGGACAGAGTTTTGTTCTTACTGGAATAGATACTTATTCTGGATAGGGATTCGCCTTCCCTGCATGCAATGCTTCTGCCAAAACTACCATCCATGGACTTACAGAATGCCTTATCCACCGTCATGGTATTCCACACAGCTTTGTTTTGGATCAAGGGACTCATTTCACAGCAAATGAAGTGCGGCAATGGGCTTATGCTCATGGAATTCCCTGGTCTTTCCGTGTTCCCATCATCCTAAAGCGGCTAGCTTGATAGAACGATGGAATGGCCTCCTGAAAACACAATTACGGCACCAGTTAGGTGGCAATACCTCGAAGGGGGGGCAGTGTTCTCCAGGAGGCTGTATATGCTCTAAACCAGCATCCAATATATGGTTCTGTTTCTCCAATAGCCAGGATTCATGGGTCCAGGAACCAAGGGGTGGAAACGGGAGTGGTACCATTCACTATTACCCCTAGTGACCCACTCAAAAAATTTTTGCTTCCTGTCCTTGCTACCCTATGCTCTG
Source organism: Orycteropus afer afer (assembly GCF_000298275.1). NCBI lineage: Eukaryota > Metazoa > Chordata > Mammalia > Tubulidentata > Orycteropodidae > Orycteropus > Orycteropus afer. Next base: position 1,941,747 of record NW_006921896.1, read on the forward strand.
CAGGTCTGCAGATCTTAGTCCCAAAGGGAGGAACACTCCTATATAAGCTTTACTGGTTTTGTTTCTCTAGAGAACCCAGTCTAACACAGTAAAGAAAAACTTTAACACAAAAGACAAAAGCAGAAGAAACAGAAGAAAATGAACTCTGAAGAAACAGATCATGTAGGAAACAAAGTTTTTTTCTTTTTTAAACTGCCTAGAGAAATAAGAGAAAATACATCAATCTACGAAATAAAACAAAGGTGACATTCAGTCAGAAAATAAGCAAACAAAAATATTTTGGAAACCAAAAGAATGGCAATGCAAATTCAAAAGAAAATCTTCAGAGGCAGAACTGGAAATTAAGATAGAAGAAATTTCCTCAAAAATAGAATGAAAAGACAAAAAGAAACTCAGAGCAAAACAGTTAAAAAATTAGAGGATTATTCCAAAACGTCTAACATCTGCAAAATGGGACTTCCAAAAACAGAGAATGAGGAAAACACAAAGCAGAAAATCATCAAAGAAGAAAAACAAGAAAATTTTTCAAAACTAAAGGCCATGATTTTCACAGTAAACACCTATTAAGAGTCCAGAATTATGAATGAGAAGAGACCCATATCTTGAAATTTCATAACACCAAGAAAGATTCTAAAAGCCTGTAAGAAAGAAAAAAAGTTTATATACAATAGAACAGAGATCAGAATGGCATCAGATTTCTCATAAGCAATACTGGAAAGTAGAACACCAATGCCTTCATAATTCTGAAGGAAAGTGATTTCTAAGTGAAATGTCCATTCCCAGCCAACTATGAATCAACGTATGGAGGGGAGAAGAACAAGGACAATTTTCAGACATGTAAGGCACTGAAAGAGAAGCTCTGGTAACACAACAGTTACTAACAAAGGTTGGTGGTTCAAACCCACTCTGTAGCTCCATAGGAAAAAAGATCTGGCAACCTGCTCCCCAAAAAAGATTACAACCCAGAAAACTCTATGTTGTTATTGTTATATGCTGTCGAGTCAGACCTGACTCATAGTGACCCCTCCTTGGGTTTCCGAGGCGGTATCTCTATGGAAGTAGATTGCCCAACCTTCCTTCCGAGGAGTGGCTGGTGGGTTTGAACCACCAGCCTTCTGGTTAGCTGTCAAGTGCCTCAGGCACTACGCTACCAGGACTCCTTGACTCTATGGGGCAGTTTTATTCTGCCACATGCTGATATGAGGTTGAAATCCCCTCAACAGCACCTAACCACCACAAAGGTCTCAAAATATTTTACCTCTCATACCACCCTCCTCAAAAAGCTACCCTAGATGTGCTCCTCCAAAACAAAGGAAAAGTTATGAATCTCACATGAGAAAGAAGTGAAGAATATTTCCAATACATTATGCATAAGGCCTTAGCAAAGTTGAAGGAACATTTCCAAGGTAAAAAATGAAGTACCATCTGATGATTTTAAAAGTATCTAGCATAGTGGCTAAAGCACTTGACTGCTAACCAGAAGGCCGGCGGTTCAAACCCACCAGCCACTCCTCAGAAGGAAGGTTGGGCAATCCTACTTCCGTAGTGATACTGCCTCGGAAACCCAAGGAGGGGTCGCTATGAGTCGGGGCCGACTTGATGGTGCATAACAACAACAACAACATAAGTTTTATAGTTCTGTCAAAGTACAGAGGCAAATTACTCATAGTCACTGTGCAAAGAAAAAAGAAAAATATACTATTAACTGCATGAAAATCAAAATGTTATAAAGGAAATCATGGTACATTAAGTACTTAACAACCACATAAATATAATTTATACAGCTAATAACAGCTAAGGAGCCTGGCAGCATAGTGCTTAAGGCACTTGACTGCTAACCAGAAGGCTGGCGGTTCAAACCTACCAACCACTCCTCAGAAGGAAGGTTGGACAATCTACTTCCACAGTGATACCGCCTCGGAAACCCAAGTAGGGGTCTCTGTGAGTCACGTCCAACTCAACGGCACATAACAACAACAACAACAACAACAACAACAACAGCTAACAATTACATTAGGGAATGAAATTTCTGGGGATGATGAAGAAGAAAAGGGTAGCACCTTGGTTCTCTACTGCTGCTATAACAGATAGACCAGAAGTGGATGTTTTAATAAACAAATTTATTCTCTTACAGTTTAGGAGGCTACAAGCCCAAATTTCAGAGTGGCAGTTCTAGGGGCTGGGTGAAGGCCCTTGACCTTAGGCTTCAGCTCTTATGCCAGGACCCCTGAAGCTGGAGGCTACTTCTAACTCAGGCATCTGTAGGCTGCTAAGGCTGATAAACCCAAGATCCACAGGTAAAATGGCACAATCCCAAGATTTCCAGGCAACACAGCAGGCCACTGGTTCAAGTACAGGAACTACAGATGAACACTCGGCCAAATGCAGGATCCAAATTCGCCAAAAAGCTAGAGACCTTTCTCAAAGCTGCTTTTTATATACTGGAAGCTGGTAACACCCCAAAGGCAACTACTTTACGCTCACATCAGATTCTACCATCAAAAAAAAAAACAAACGCACTGCCTCAGAGTCAGATCCAATTCATAGCGACCCCTCCTTGGGTTTCTGAGGCAGTATCACTACGGAAGTAGATTGCCCAACCTTCCTTCCAAAGAGTGGCTGGTGAGTTTGAACCGCCAGCCTTCTGGTTAGCAGTCAAATGTCTTAGGCACTATGCCACCAGAGCTCCCAGATTCTACCACAGAGATGATTAAAATCTCATTATGGGGAGTAACTACAACCAGCTGCCCACTGCCATCAAGTCTATTCCATTTACCTCTATTTCCATAGTGACCTACACTGGGTTTCCAAGGCTACAAATCTTTATGGAAGCAGATTGCCCCATCTTTCTTCCATCAAGAAGCTGGTGGGTTCAAACCACCAATCTTTTGGTTAGCAGCCAAATGCCTTACCACTACACTACCACATCCAGCTGCCCAGCCACTCAAAACCACAGTCCAGCCAAGGTGACACACAACCTTAACTACCACGAGTAGGTGGAGAATGTAAGAGAACTCAATTTTAATCTTCCTCAGCATGAAGAATCTAGAGAATGTCCAATACTAAAAAATCAAGAAATAGCATTATAAGCATGTTATTTGGAAACATGGAGGTAAATACCAAAAAAAAAAAAAAAAAAAAAAACCAAAACCACTGCCCCAAATTTGATTTCACAACAAAATTAGGAGCTCTGGTAGCATAGCGCCTAAGGCACTTGACTGCTAACCAGAAGGCTGGCGGTTCAAACCCACCAGCCACTCCTCGGAAGGAAGGTTGGGCATTCCTACTTCCGTAGTGATACTGCCTTGGAAACCCAAGGAGGGGTCGCTATGAGTCAGGGCCGACTCGATGGCAAATAACAACAACAACAACAACAATATCTTTACAGAAGTAGACTGCCCAGTCTTCCCTCTGAAGAGTGGCTGGTGGGATTCAACTGTCAGCGTTCTGGTTAGTAGTCAAATGCCTTATGCATTACGCCACCAGTTGTTGTTACTATGTGCCGTGGAGTCAGACCCAACTCATAGCAACCCCTCCTCGGGTGTCTGAGGTGGTATCACTATGGAAGCAGATCGTCCAACCTTCCTTCCAAGGATTGGCTGGTAGGTTTGAACCGCCAGCCTTCTGGTTAGCAGTCAAGTGCCTTAGGCACTGTGCCACCAGAGCTCCTTCTAAATACCAAAAGAAAGAGCTAAAAGAGTTGAAAGTGAGAGTTTCTGGAAGTGACATTCAAGACAAATGAAACACAGAACTACTATTTGCCTTAACTAGAATTTAACTGTATAAACACATTACTTGAAAACAATTTTTTTAAAATGCTTATGTCAGAGAAATTTCCGTATACAAAGATACTGTAATACCAGTTGTTCCCATTGTCCATCTTTTTTATTCATCTCTCCTAGGCTACTGACCCCCACTTCTCAACCCAGCCTTGCCCCAGACATGGAAAACAATCTTTATCTTTCTTTGGAAAAATTTAAGAAACTCCTACCAAAGTAGCACAGGCCAATCAGAATCCTTACCTGTGCTCTACTGTTAGGTCCAAATTCTAGGACCAAGTCCCAGGAGGTGGGAAACTGTTATGTTCTTCCAGTCCTGGGTACCAGGCCCATGACTCAGTCCCAACCCCTAATATCTGACTTTCTGATGCCAATCATTACCCTTTCTTGCCTGTAAATTGTTGTTGATAGGTGCAATCGAGTCGTCTCCAACTCATGACAACACTATGCAAAACAAAACACTGCCCGGTCCTGAGCCAGCTCCATGATTCTTGTTACACTTAATCCCATCACAGGCACCACCATGTTAATCCACCTTGTTGAGGGCCTTCCCCTCTTTCGTCGACCCTCCACCTTACCAAGTACAACATCCTTCTTCAGGGAATGGTCCCTTCTGACAACATGACCAAAGTATGTGAGATGAAGTCTGGCCATTCTCACCTCCAAGGAGCATCCTGGATGCACTTCCCCCAGGACAGACCTGTTAGCTCTTTCAGCAGTCCACAGTACTTTCAGGATTCTGTGTCAACACCACAGCTCAAAAGCATCAACTCTTCTTCGATCTTCCTAATTCATTGTCCAGCTCTCACGTGCATATGAGGTGACTGAAAATATGGCTTGTGTCAGGTGCACCTTAGTCCTCAAGGAGACATCTTTGCTCTTCAGCACTTGAAAGAGGTCCTTTGCAGCCAATTTGCCCAGTGCTATACGTCATCTGATGTCCTGACTGCTGCTTCCATTGGTGTCGATTGTAGAACCAAGCAATGTGAATTCTTTGACAACCCCAATTTTTTTCTCCATTTATCATAATGCTGCTTATTGGTCCAGTTGTGAGGATTTTTGTTTTCTTTATATTGAGAGGTAAAACATACTGCAGACTGTATTCTTCAATCTTCATCAGTAAGTACTTTAAGTCATCCTCAATTTCAGCAAGCAAAGTTGTGTCATCAGTATATCGCAGGTTGTTAATGATTCTTCCTCCAATCTTGATGCCATGTTCTTCTTCATATAGTCCAGCTTCTCAGATTATTTGCTCAGCATACAGATTGAGTAAGTACAGTGAAAGGATACAACCCTGATGCACTCCCTTCTTGATTTTAAAGCATGCAGTGTTCCCTTTTTCTGTTTGAATGACAGCCTACTGGTCTATGTACAAGGTTCCTCATGAGTACAATTAAGTGTTCTGGAATTCCCATTCTTCTCAATGTTATCCACAATTTGTTATGAATCCACAAAATCAAGTGCTTTTGCATAGTCAGTAAAACATAAGCAAACATCTTTCTGGTATACTTCACCTTGAGCCAAGATCCATCTGACATCAGCAATTATATACCTCGTTCCATGTCCTCTTCTGAATCCAGCTTGCTTTTCTGAATGTTCTCTGTAATATACTGCTGCAACCATTTTTGAATTATCTTCAGTAAGATTTTACTTGCATGCGATATTAATGATACTGTTCTATAATTTCCACATTCTGTGGGATCATCTTTCTTTGGAATGGGTACAAATATGGATCTCTTCCAGTCAGTTGGCCAGGTACCTGTCTTCCAAATCTCTTGGCATAACCGAGTAAGTGCCTCCAGCATGGCATCCGTATGTTGAAACATCTCAATGGCTATCCCATCAGTTCCTGGAGCCTTATTTCTCACCAATTCCCTTAGTGCAGCTCCAACCTCTTCCCTCAATACCATTGGTTCTTGAACACATGCCACCTCCTGAAATGGATGAAGATTGAACAATTCTTTTTAGTACAGTGACTCTGTATATTCCTTCCATCTTCTTTTGAAGATGCATTCAATATTTTGCCCACAGAATCTTTCAATATTGCAACTCGAGGCTTAAATTTTTTCCTCAGTTCTTTCAGCTTGAGAAATGCCGAGCATGTTCTTCCTTTTGGTTTTCTAACTCCAGGTCTTTGCACATTTCATTATAGTAATTGGCTTTGTCTACTCGAGCTGCTCTCTGAATCTTCTGTTCAGCTCTTTTATCTTGTCATTTCTTCCATTTGCTTTACCTTCTCTTCACTCAAGGGCAAGTTTCAGATCTCATCTGACATCCATTTTGGTCTTTCTTTCTCATCTTTTTAATGACCTCTTGCTTTCTTCATGGATGATGTTCTTGATGACATCCCACAATTCTTCTGGTCATTGGTGTTCAATGCATCAAATCTATTCTTTAGATGGTCTCTAAATTCAGAAGGGATATATTCAAGATCATATTTTGGCTCTCAGGGACTTGTTTTAATTGTCTTCAACTTCAGGTTGAACTTGCATATGAGCAGTTGATGGTCTGTTCTACAATCAGTTCCCGGCCTAATTTTGGCTGAAGGTATTGAGCTTTTCCATCGCTTCTTGCCACAGATGTAGTCAATCTGATTCCTGTGTACTCTGTCGGGTGAAATCCTCGTGTATAGCCACTGTTCATGTTGTTGAAAAAAGGTATTTGCAATGAATAAGTTGTTGGTCTTGCAAAATTCTATCATGCGATCTCCAGCGTTATTTCTGTCACCGAGGCCAAATTTTCCAACAGCAAATTAGCATTCCCTAATGACACTATTGGCAGGGATCCAGGGAAGGGGAAGGACACGGGCCACACCCCCAAGAGGCAGGAAAGCGGAGGAAAGAAATGCCGGATTATGACAGATGACCGAGTGGCAGGATCCAGGTAAGGGGAGGGCAGAGAGGTTTCGAACAGCTAAGGGAGACAACCTTGTCTGTCACTTTGTCCTACTGTGGTGGCGTGCGTGTTGCTGAGGCTTCAGGCTGTGCCACTGGTGTTTCAAATGTCAGCAGGGTTGCACATGGTGCACAAGTTTCAATGCAGCTTACAGACTGAAACAGACTAGGAAGAAGGAAGGGGCCATTCACTTCTCAAAGAACTAGCCAGGGAAAACCTTATGAATAGCAGAGAAACACTGATACATTACTGAACAACTTTATGAATAGCCCAGAAAGACTGTCTGATGCAGTGCAGGAGGATGAGCCTCTTAGATCAGAAGGCACTCAAAATGCGACTGGGAAAGAGATGCCTCATTAGAACAGAACCAACTTTACTGACATGGATAAAGTAAAGCTTTTGAGACCTCCATTTGCTGATATGACTCAAATTAATGAGAAACAGCTGCAAATACCCATTAATTATCGGAACATGGAATGTACGAAGTATGAATCTAGAAAAATTGTTAAGTTGTCAAAAATGAAATGGAATACATAAAGATTGATATCCTAGGCATTTGTGAACTGAAATGGACCAGTTTGGGCCCTCTTGAATCAGACAACCAAATGATCTACTATGCTGGGAATGACAATTTGAAGACAAATGGTGTGGTATTCATCATCACAAAGAATGTTTCAAGATCTGTCCTGAAGTACAATGTTGTCAATGATAGCATAATATCCATATGCCTACAAGGAAGACCAGTTAATACTACAATTATTCAAATTTATGCACCAACTATCAAAGACAAAGATGAGGAAACTGAAGGTTTTTATCAATTTCTGTAGTCTGAAATTGACAGAACATGCAATCGAGATGTGTTAATTATCACTGGTGATTGGAATGCAGAAGTTGGAAACAATGAAGAATCAATGTTAGTTGGAAAATTTGGCTTTGGTGACAGAAATAACGCTGGACATCGCATGATAGAATTTTGCAAGACCAATGATTTATTCATTGCAAATACCTTTTTCAACAACACAAATGGCAGTTATATACGTGTACTTCGCCAGATGGAGTACACAGGAATCAGACTGACTATATCTGTGGCAAGAGGCAATGGAAAAGACCATCACCTGCTCATATGTAAGTTCAACTGAAGACAATTAAAACAAGTCCATCAGAGCCAAAATATGACCTTGAATGTATCCCTCATGAGTTTAGAGACCATTTAAAGAACAGATTTGATGCACTGAACATCAATGACCAAAAACCACAAGAATTGTGGGATGACATCAAGAACATCATCCATGAAGAAAGCAAGAGGTCATTAAAAATACGAGAAAAGAAGAAAAGACCAAAATGGATGTCAAGAAGAGACTGAAACTTATCCTTGAGCGGAGAGTAGCTAAAGCAAATGGAAGATATGACAAGATAAAAGAGCTGAACAGAAGATTTCAGACAGCAGCTAGAGCAGACAAAGCCAATTACTACAACAAAATGTGCAAAGACCTGGAGTTAGAAAACCAAAAGGGAAAAACATGCTCAGCATTTCTCAAGCTGAAAGAACTGAGGAAGAAATTTAAGCCTCGAGTTGCAATATTGAAAGATTCTAAGGGCAACATATTGAATGATGCAAGAAGCATCAAAAGAAGATGGAAGGAATACACAGAGTCACTGTACCAAAAAGAATTGTTCAATCTTCATCCATTCAGGTGGTGGCATATGATCAAGAACCAATAGTGTTGAACAAGAAGTCAAAACTGCACTGAAGGAACTGGTGAAGAACAAGGCTCCAGGAATTGACAGAGTACCAATTGAGATGTTTCAACAAACAGATGCCATGCTGGAAGCACTCACTCGGTTACGCCAAGAGATTTGGAAGCTACCTGGCAGTGGTAGTTCAATTTGTGTGTCAACTTGGCTAGGCCTGGTTGAGTGGCTGGGCAGCTGGATGTAGTAGTCTCCCTGATGAGATTGGTAATCAGTTCCATAGTGGAATCTACCGTGAATAACTGAGTAACTGCCTTAGGGGATGTGGTCTGCATCTTGTATATAAGCAGAAGCCTTAGGGAATGGTCTGTAGCTTATGGCATGCTTGAACCCTACATGTAGCCATATCATTGTTCAGCAGCCTGCCATGCTCTGCCAACCTTGGGACTTTCAATGGACTTAATGGCCTGCTGTGTGGTTTGGTAACATCAGGACTGTGCCATTTTATTTGTTGATCTTGGCCTTGTTAGCCTCAGCAGCCAGTAGCTGCCAGAGTAAAGAAAAGGCTCTAGCTTCAATGAACCGGGAGCAAGAGGCAGAGCTGAAGCCCAAGGTCGAGGGCCCTTCACTCAGCCCCTAGAGTCTGGCACTTTGAACTTGGACTTCTAGCCTCCCGAACTGTACGAGAATAAACTCCTATTTGTTAAAGTCATCCCACTTGTGGTATATTCTTGTCAGAGCGACTCTAAGTAACCAGAACACTGGCCAACTGACTGGAAGAGATCCATATTTGTACACATTCCAAAGAAAAGTGATCCCACAAAATGTGGAAATTAATGAACAATATCATTAATATTGCATGCAAGTAAAATCTTACTGAAGATAATTCAAAAACAATTTCAGCAGTATATTGACAGAGAACTTCCAGAAATGGAAGCCGGATTCAGAAGAGCACATGGAACAAAGGATATCATTGCCGACGTCAGATGGATCTTGGCTCAAAGCACATATGAGAAAGATGTTCACTTGTGTTTTATTGACTATGCAAAAGCATTTGATTGTGTGGATCATAACAAATTGTGGATAACACTGAGAAGATTGGAAATTCCTGAACACTTCATTGTACTCACGAGGAACTTGTATATAGACCAGGTGGCTGTAGCTCAAACAGAACAAGGGGACACAGCATGGTTGAAAATTGAGAGGGGAGTGTGTCAGGGTTGTATCCTTTCACCATACTTATTCAATCTATATGCTGAGCAAATAATCTGAGAAGCTGGACTATATGAAGAAGAATGTGGCATTAAGATTGGAGGAAGACTCATTAACAACTTGTAACACGCTGACAATACAACTTTGCTTGCTGAAAGTAAGGATGACTTGAAGCCCTTACTGATGAAGATTGAAGAATACAGTCTGCAGTATGGATTATTTCTCAATATAAAGAAAACAAAAATCCTCACAACTGGATCTATAAGCAGCATCACAATAAATGGAGAAAAGACTTCATATTGCTTGGTTCTATAATCGATGCCACTGGAAGCAGCAGTCAGGATATCAGACGACATATAGCACTGGCAAGTTGCCTACAAGTACCTCTTTCAAGTGTTGAGAAGCAAAGATGTCTCCTTAAGGAGTAAGGTGTGCCTGACACAAGCCATGATATTTTCAATCGCCTCATATGCATGGGAGAGCTGGACAATGAATAAGGAAGACCAAAGAAGAGTTGATGCTTTTGAGTTGTGGTGTTGGAGAAGAATGCTAAGAGGACTAACAAATCTGTCCTGGAAGAAGTGCCACCCAAATGCTCCTTGGAAGTGAGAATGGCCAGATTCATCTCACCTACTTTGGTCATGTTATCAGAAGGGACCATTCTCTGGAGAAGAATTTCATACTTGGTAAGTTGGAGGGTCGATGAAAGAGAGGAAGGCCCTCAACGAGATGGACTGACACAGTGGCTGTGGTGATAGGCTCAAATATAGCAAGGACCGCGGAGCTGGTGTGCGACAGGGCAGTGTTTTGTTCTGCTGTGCATAGGGTTGCTATGAGTTGGAGACAACTTGATGGCACCTAACAACAACACAACAACAACAATGACACTATTAAATTTCTCCACTGATCTGCACATATTCCATCGCCCCAAAGTCTGTCAATGGCATCCCTCTTGATAGTGACTTTACCACAACTTAGTAGCCACAAAACAGCACACCTAGATTCCCGTTACCAGTTACTCCAGTCTAGTCAAGCCCTCTGCAGACCAATTCCTGTTTCATGATACATCAGCCACCAAAACAGGTATCAAACCACCATCACCGTCACAATGTAACTTGAAACCCAGAAGGCACAGGTACAGGTCAGAAATTAAAAAATTTGTGGTGGAGTAAACCACTGACTGTATCAAGTCCAACTTATTTTTATTTCTTCTCTCCAGAAACCTGAGCTTATCTGATTCAGGCTGGGGAATCTGTCACAGTACAACTATTACCTCTCTTTCCAGAATCTACTCCTAGGTTAGGCCAATGTGCTGATGAATGCTCCATTCACACCTCTCACTGAATAAACCTCTTTCCCCCGTGGGGTATCTTCAGGCTGAGGTACACATTTCCATATGCAATCTCTTCTGATTCGTTCTGTCAAGACTATACACTATATTTTGCGGATCATGACAGAAGTTCAACACACACATTAAAATAATTAAATGCACTGAAGAAATATATGTCATTTTTAGAGGATAAAAGTATATTTTTCTGATCCTCTCATAGCAACACCTTAAAATCTTTAGAAGTCTTTAGCAATGTTATCAACTCTGACAGACCACAGAATAGGGCAGAACACTGGCAAATATAGAATGCTGCTTAGAGCAAGTCAGAAGTTCAGTTGGACTCAGATTTTTAGGATTATTTCTACTTGGCTTTTGAGCTCATCAAAATTTTTTTAAGTTTACAGTAAATTTAGCACTAAACCACTAAAGGATGGTAATAGAGAAGGATGACATGAGCCTAAATGGATGATGGTGATGCCTAGCCCTTGCAACAACCCCTACAAGGCAAGGGCAATATAACTGGAGTCAGCTCTGGAAGAATAAGTATAGTTTGGCCAAGGTTCACAACTAAGGATTGGAACCCAGGTCTGACTGACTTCAAACCCATTATACCCACAAAGCTCTATTGTCCTCACTCACAGAAAAGGACTAGAAAGATTTTAAATAGACAAAAGTAACCTACAGAGAATGGTCTACATATCACTAGTACATATTGACTCTTTTCTCTCCATGTCTATTCAGATGAGATACATTTCCAATGGCTTATAGTTAATAATATGAGCAGTTTGATGGAAAGTATACATAATATGCAAAATGTGTGTGAAAGGTTGAACTGTATTTAGTACATATTAAATGTAGTTGTTGTTATGTGCCTTCAAGTCAGACCCGACTCATAGCGACCCCTCCTTGGGTTTCTAAGGCAGTATCACCACAAAAGTAATTGTCCAACCTTCCTTCTTAGGAGTGGCTGGTGGGTTTGAACTGCCAGCCTTCTGGTTAGCAGTCAAGTGCCTTAGGCACTATGCTACCAGAGCTCCTACATTTTAAATAATAAAACTCTGTTTATAAATAATAAAAAAAATAATATAAAAAAAAATATATATATATATTTACTAAATTTTACTAAAATAAATAATTGTCAGCAGTTGGTAAAACAAAGGGGTTAAACTTTCATCACTTAGCTGTCTTCTTTCTGAGTTTCTCGAAATTGTCTAGCCTAGTATTACACTTTCCTTTAATATTGCAAAAGAAAAAAGAGCCATACTATGGGAAATACAGGGATTTGCCCTGCCTTTCTAAAGATTCTAAATCTTCATATTCACCCCCCAGTTCTGATTTCACACTGAACTCTTATGTTCATTCCCATACTGCTTGCTGCTGCTACATTCTGCTCTTTTCCAGCCATTTCTGCCCCAAAGTACTATCAATCCAGGCTGTGAGGTACAACAGACTTTTACTGAAAGTTTGGTGTAACAGAGATAACCTGTGTCACAGCAAACTACTCAGAATATTATCCATCCAAGTTCCACTGCAATTCCCAGCTCTGAGAATTTCCTAGTGCTGGTTCCTCTTGGAGCCCCTTGGCCTCTCACAATGTGACTAGGCTCTTCGCCCTCACTTTCTTTGGTTCTCTGTCTGAAAGTTCCTGTTCCTAAGCCATATCTCAATTATTTATTTATTACATAATTTATCCCAATTAATTAATTATTTGGAAACTAAACATTTTTGGAGGGGTCTGAGCTTTTGAGGTGCTTAATAGGGTATCCTCCTCCAGCTATGCACTTCCATAGCTGTGCGTGCCACTGGGGCCAAATGGCAGGACACACAGAGAGAAAAATAAAGGGTAAACTCATTGCCACTTTAATGGTACTTTAAATTCTGGTCTTCTTTCTCAGTCCACCTGCCACTATTTGCTTTTCAGAGTCCTCAAATAGCCACTCTATGAATTTTGTCCAGGTTTCACAGTTGCATTCAGTAGGAGAGAAAGGAAGAATACGCTTACTCCATCTTACCACCAAGAGTCAGTGTTTAAAAATAACACTTTTTTTTCCTCCTTCCTGGTATATGTTTTTTTAAAAAAAAAATCAGAAAAAGTCCACAGAGTGTCTTTGTTCAACTTGGCTAAGTAAAACATTTCAAAGGCACAGCTCTCCCACGGATATTTCAAGAACTAAAAACGGACTTTGTCTTCCTACACAGTGAAGGGCTAGATTCCTGGAGGCGGGCAGTATCTCTGAGCAGCCAAGGCATCATTTATTTGAGCATATCAAGCACTGATTTGCTTAATCCCATGTATGCGCCTAACTTTAAACAATCAGTAAACAAAATCTTCTAAACTAAAGAAACAGAAAAAGATCAGTTAGGGTAAGAGTTCCAACTGTTGCTGTTCTTGTTATGTGCCGCCGAGTAGGCCCTGACTCATAGCGACCCCTCCTTGGGTTTCCAAGGCAGTATCACTACAGAAGTAGATTGCCCAACCTTCCTTCCGAGGAGTGGCTGATGGGTTTGAACCGCCAGCCTTCTGGTTAGCAGTCAAGTGCCTGAGGCACTAAGCTACCAGAGCTCCTCCTAGAGTTCCAACTGGTGTTTCTCAATTCAGGGACTAATGTCTTTAATGTACCTTTTGGGCCTTAATGTACAAAACCCCAAAACACTGATAGACTATGAAAAATGTTTCTGAAAATGTTTTCTTCTCAAAGCCATAAATCTAAATTTAACATGTATGGTTTGGGGATGTAATACACCAGATACAATGAGTGAGTCAATTAGAACATATGGAACCCTGTCACAGGAAATGGGAAGGGAGAAGACTTTGTGCCTTTTGAGTCACTAGCACACCACTAGTCAGAACAAGATGAGCTGCAGTGAGTCAGTTCTGTTCAGGACTCAGAGACAAAGCCATCACATTAGCAGATACTTTAAAGTAATTTCAATAGAGAAAGATCCTAAGTTAGAAAACCACCTAAGGGACTGTTGTAGAGAAAATCCTAAAATCAAATGACCCTCTGCACAGATGATACAGTGTATATACACATAAATCCTCTAGTTAATTTAAGACCCCTCCAACAAAACTGAAATCTTCATCCTCAGGTAAAAATACTTCACACACACACACATACACACACACACAAACACCCAGAGTTCCTCAAATTTCAGCCCAAATGCTACCATGGATGCTTTAGCCTTCATAGATCTTTCCATTCCTGTATGACAAAAGCACGTGGGCACTTGCTTGGGCACTAGAACTAGAGTGTAAGTTCCAGGAAGCCTATCGTCAACATCTTTATGCAAGACCATAGCATTAAGAAAATGCTAGGAAACACCTGTTGAGTAAATAAGCTCTTTAATAATCAAATGCAAAGGTCAAAAATGCAGGCTTTCTAGTGTCTCAAATGACTGCCAAAGTCATGATAGAAAAATGACAATGCTATTAACACATATTAAAGGGATAAACAAACTACCATATTTCAATGAAAAAAAAGTAAATTCTGTGTTTTTTGCACCACTATTCCAGACCTGTTTTACTTAATTTCATCATTTCTGCATATTACATGTGTGGGTGCATTACTTATGTGGATATGTTGTTTATGAAAAAATATTAGGATTTTTTCAAAATGGGGGAGCTCATGGCATTTTAAAGCATCATCATCATTTATAGGGAGAATAGAGTAGAATGGAAAAAGAATACATGAATCAGAAAAGTGCCATAACCAAGAAAGGTCCATTTAGAAAATAAATCAATCTATGCTAGATTCACTAACAAAAAAAGAACATTAATTTTCATCTAAAATAAAAACTTACCTCTCCTAATTTTCACTACATGCCACAATTAGTCACCAGTACTATTCTCCTTCCTTACAGACTAAATATTTTAACTTTAGCCTCCTTGGAAAGCAGCCCATACCTACAGGCTGACCCAAAAGAGAATAAAAAGCCCTCTATACTAAGTCACAAAATAAACACTGAGAAGCTGAGATATACTAACCCTTTTGTCACTGGTAGGACATGTATTGTCCACCAACATTTTTCTTCTCAGATTTCTTGGGAAGCTGTTATCCCAGTTACATTACATGCTGCCATTTGGTGGGGACCTGTGTAACTGCATGAATCTGAAGAAATGGGCCTCATCCCACCAATTTACTGTCAGAGTACACTTGGGACATATGTATCCCACATAATTGTATCAAAATCAATATTACCTCAAAACTAATTTTTTCCCCTTGATTCCATTCCAGCATCTTTTCTACTACTTAAAACACATGGCATCAACAAAAAATTCTAAGCAGAAAATAATTTGGTCATAAAAGGGTAAATTGAAATCAAAACAAAATAGTTGCCACTCTACTTCTTTCCATAAAGGCTGAGTGAAAAGTATCTATTTTGATTTGGCATTTAAACTATTTGTAGTAAGTGTAAAAATTGTTGTTTGTTGTTAGGTACCATCGAGTTGTCTCAGACTCATAGTGACCTTATGCACAGCAGAATGAAACACTGCCTGGTTCTATGCCAGCCTCATGATTCTTGCTATACCTGAGCCCATCGCTGCAGCCACTGTGTCTATCCACTTCATTGAGGGCCTTCCCCTTCTTCGTTGACCCTCCATTTTACCAAGCATGATATCCTTCTCCTAGGAATGGTTCCTTCTGACAACATGACCAAAGTAGGTGAGACGAAGTGTGGCCATTCTCACTTCCAAGGAGCATTCTGGTGGCACTTCTTCCAGGACAGACTTGTTAGTCCTTTTAGCAGTGCATGATACTCTTAGCATTCTTCTCCAATACCACAACTCAAAAGCATCAACTCTTCTTTGGTCTTCCTTATTCACTGTCCAGCTCTCACATGTGTAAGAGGCAACTGAAAATACTATGGTTTGGGTTAGGCTCACCTTAGTCTTCAAGGAGACATATTTGGTCTTCATCACTTGTAAAAGGTCCTTTGCAGCAGATCTGACCAATGCAATATGTCATCTGATGTCTTGACTGCTGCCTTCATTGGTGTTGACTGTAGACCCAAGTAATACGAAATCCCTGACAACTTCAATCTTTTCTCCAACCACCATGAAGCTATTTACTGGACCAGGTGTGAGGATATTTGTTTTCTTTATACTGAGGTGTGATCCATACTGCAGACTGTAGTCTTTAATCTTCATCAGTAAGTGCTTCAAGTCATCTTCACTTTCAGCAAGCAAAGTTGTGTCATCTGTGCATCACAGGTTAATGAGCCTTCCTCCAATCCTGATGCCATATCCTTCTTTATATAATCCAGCTTCTCGAATTATTTGCTCAGCATACAGGTTGAACAAGTATGGTGAAAGGATACTACCTTCATGCACTCCCTTCTTGATGTTGAACCATGCAGTGTCCCCTTGTTCTGTTCGAACGATGGCCTCCTGATCTATGTACAGGTTCCTCATGAGTACAATCAAATGTTCTGGAATTCCCATTCTTCTCAATGTTATCCACAATTTGTTATTAGCCACACAGTCGAATGCTTTTGCATAATCAATAAAACATAACTAAACATCTTTCTGGTATTCTTTGCTTTCAGCTAAGATCCATCTGACATCAGCAATGATACCCCTCTTTCAATGCCCTCTTCTGACTCCAGCTTGCATTTCCAGAAGTTCTCTGTCAATACACTGCTGCAACTGTTTTTGAATTATCTTCAGTAAGATTTTACTTGCATGTGATATTAATGATATTGTCCAATAATTTCCACATTCTGTGGGATCACTTCTCTTTGGAATGGGTACAACTATGGATCTCTCCCAATCAGTTGGCCAGGTAGCTGTCTTCTAAATCTCTTGGCATAACTGAGTGTTTGTTAAAACATCTCAATGGGTATCCCATCAATTCCTGGAGCCTTGTTCTTTGCCAGTTCATTCAGTGCAGCTTCAACTTTTTCCTTCAGTACCATTGGTTCTTGATCATATGCCACCTCCTGAAATGGAGGAACATCAACCAATTCTTTTTGGTACACAGACTGTGTGTATTCCTTCCATCTTCTTTTGATGCTTCCTGCATCATTCAATATTTTGCCCATAGAATCTTTCAATATTGCAACTCAGGGCTTAAATTTTTTCCTTAGTTCTTTCAACTTGAGAAATGCCGAGCATGTTCTTCCCTTTTGGTTTTCAAACTCCAGGTCTTTGCACATTTCATTACCATAATTGGCTTTGTCTGCTCAAGCTGCTCTTTGAAATCTTCTGTTTAGCTCTTTTATCTTGGCATTTCTTCCATTTGCTTTAGCTATTTTTCCCCAAGGAAAAGTTTCAGAGTCTCTTCTGACATCCATTTTAGTCTTTTCTTCCTTTCCTGTCTTTTTAATGACCTCTTGCTTTCTTTATGGATGATGTTCTTGATGTCATCCCACAATTCCTCTGGTTTTTCAGTCATTAGTATTCAATGCATCCAATCTATTCTTTAAATGGTCTCTAAATTCAGGTGGGATATTATCAAGGTCATATTTTGGCTCACATGGGCTTGTTTTAACTGTCTTCAACTTCAATGTGAACATGCATATGAGCAGTTGATGGTCTGTTCCACAATCAGCTCCTGGCCTAGTTTTGGCTGAAGATATTGAACTTCTCCATTGCCTCGTGTTACAGATGTAGTCAATCTGATTCCTGTGTATTCCATCTGGTGAAGTCCATGTGTATAGTCATTGCTTATGTTGTTGAAAAAATGTATTTGCAATGAATAAGTCATTGGTCTTGCAAAACTCCATCATGCGATCTCCAGAGTTATTCCTATCGCCAATGCCAAATTTTCCAACTACTGGTAACTCTTCTTTGTTTCCAACTTTTGCTTTCTAGTCACCAGTGATAATCAACACATCTTGATTGCATGTTTGATCAATTTCAGACTGCAGAAGTTGGGAGAAATCTTCAATTTCCTCATCTTTGGCTTTGGTGGTTGGTGTATAAATTTGAATAACAGTAGTACTAACTGGTCTTCCTTATAGGTGTATGGATAGTTTCCTGTCACTGATATCATTGTACTTCAGGTCAGATCTTGAATCAGTCTTTGTGACAATGAATGCCACACCATTCCACTTCGATTTGTCATTCCCATGACAGTAGGTCATATGGCTGTCTGACTCAAAATGGCCAAAACCAGTCCACTTCAACTCACTAATGCCTAGGATATTGATCTTTATGTGTTCCATTTCATTTTTGACAACTTCTAATTTTCCTAGATTCATACTTCCTACATTCCATGTTTTAATTATTAATGGATACTTGCATCTGTTTCTACTCATTTTTAGTGGTGCCACATCAGCCAATAGAGGTCCTGAAAGCTTCACTCTATCCGTATCATTAAGGTCATCTCTACTCTGAGGTGTCAGTTCTTCTCCAGTCAAATTTTGAGTGCTTTCCGACCTGATGGGCTCATCTTCCAGCACTATGTTGGTCAATGTTTCAGAGCTGTTCATAAAATTTTCTAGTAATATATCAGTGTTTCACTGCTATTCATAAGGTTTTCACTGGCCAGTTCTTTGAGAAATAGATGGCCTCCTCTTTCTTCCAAGTCTTTCTAAGCCTGGAAGCTCTGCTGAAACCTCTTTACCATGGGTAATGCTGCTGGCATTTTGCCACATGGTGGCATAGCCTGCAGCCTCACAGTAACAGGTAAGCCACCACAGGAAGACAAACTGACAGACAGACAAGTTCATCTCCCTTGTTCTTAACCCCTTTGCACCTGCCTACCTCAGGCCCCTGCCTAAATACAGAGCCACATCCAAGTGATAAAAAGTAGCCTCCTAACCCAAGGCCCACCCACCCCAGGCCCTGGCCTTACTAAGGAACCACACCCAAGTGAAAAGCACCCTGCAAGCCCTGGGCCTAGCCACCTCAGTCCCTGGCCTTAATACAGAGCCACACCCAAGCAAAAAGCAGCCTCCAAGTCCCCAGCTTGGAGTAAAAGTAAAAATTATCTTCCATTAAATCAGAGTATCTAGATACAAGTTTATTAACTTTTAGAAGAAAATGAAGAACCAGCAAGTTGAAGTTGAATACAAATCCAATCCATACTTCCCAAAATAGCAAATAAATAAATACCTAATGTTCATGTACTGTCCATTAGTATAAAGTTTAAAGCATTTAAATTGTTCATGCCCTTTGATCCAACAGTTCTACAAATATATCCTAAAGATATAATGTACATTGCAATGTTGCTAACAGGAAAAAAAAACTGAAATAACTTGGGATCATATACTGTAAAATGAAATATGAAGTCATTCAAAAAGGTGTATAATAGAAATCAATGTGAACATGATCATCTTATTAAGATATTTGTTGTTGTTATTTGTTGTTATGTGCTGTCAAGTCGGACCCGACTCATAGTGACCCCTCCTTGGGTTTCTGAGGCTGCATCACTACAGAAGTAGATTGCCCAACCCTCCTTCTGAGGAGTAGCTGGTGGGTAAGATATTTATGAGATGCTGAATAGAGCATCACAAAGACATATATATGGTAGTTGCAATTTTTAAAATTAAATTGACATCAAAAAATATTGGAAGAATGCACATCAAAGTAATAATAATTGTTGCTATTGTATAGGGTTGTAGAATTAAATATTTTTATTTGCTTCTTTTTGCTTTTGGGTATACTCTGAATTGTGAGCAATAAACCTGGGTTACTTTTGTAATACTAAAAATTTTTAAATACTTTTAAAGAACTTCTATCACTTCCCTCTCCTATTCACTTTTGTTTTCAACAACACACAACCTTCTTCATCGGATGTAATCTTACAACAGGAGATCCTTCCTGAGCCTGAATATTGGCTTTCATTGATTATTTCAGCTTGGATGCTACTTTATAAATAATGTCACTATAGATCATAATATAAGATGTGATGCTTCTGGAAGAGTTTCCAGAAGACAGTTAATCCCACTATAAAAATTATAATCAATTTTTATAGCTGTTGTCATTTTTGTTAGGTGTCATTGAGTCAATTCTGACTCTCGGCCACTCCATGTACAACAGAACAATATCTGGTCCTACACCATCCTTACAATCCTTGCTATGCTTGAGCCCACTGTCACATATACTGTGTGTTCTGGTTACCTAGTGCCGCTCTGACAGGAATATATCACAAATGGGACGGCCTTAACAAACAGGAGTATTCTCTTACATTTTGGGAGGCTAGAAGTTCCAGTTCAAAGTGCTAGGCTCTAGGGGCTAGATGAAAGCCCTTCGACCTTGGGCTTCAGCTCTGCCTCTTGCTCCTGGCCCACTGAAGGCAGAGGCATCTCTTCACTCAGGCAGCTACTGGCTGCTGAGGCTAACAAGCCCAAGGTCGACAAATAAAATGGCACAGTCCCGATGTTACCAAACCACACGGCAGGCCATTAACTCAAGTCCATTGTAAGTCCCACGGTTGGCAGAGCACGGCAGGCTGCTGAACAACGACACAGCTACATGCAGGGTCCAAGAGTGCCACAAGCTAGAGACCAGTCTCAAAACTGCTTCTTAAATATGGGAAACAGTCCACATACCCAAAGCAGCTACTCAGCTGCTTGTGGTAGATCCCACCATGGAGTTGACTGCCAGTCTCATCATGAGGAATAACTACCACCAGCTGCCTAGCCACTCAACCAGGCCCAGCCAAGTTAACACACAAACATAACCACCACATTGTATCAGTCCATCTTGTTGAGGGTCTTCCCCTTTTTTGTTGACCCTCAACTTTACCAAACATGATATCCTTCTCCAGACACTGGTCCTTTCTGACAACATGACCAAAGTAGGTAGACAAAGTCTGGCCATTCTCACATCTAAGAAGCATTCTGGTTGCACTTCTTCCAGAACAGATTAGTTAGCTTTTTATAGAGTTGAATACAATTTTATAATAGCAGGCAAACATCCTTGCATTGGGACCCATCCATTTTATCTTTGAAATTATAGTCCATTTTCTCTTAAAACAATGTATGTATCTAAAAATTCCAATTAAAAGACAGGGCTAGTCAGATGAATTAATGTGCAAGATTCAATTACATGCTGCCTAAAAGACACCTACTTTAAATATAAAGATATAAAAAGTGAAAGGGCTGAAAAAGTTATGTCATGTTAACATTAATCCAAAGACTTGCAGAAAAACAAGGCCTGGAAATCTGCTTACAGTAAGATTTCAGACAAGAAACTCTTGTGAAGTAGAACTACTCATAAGGTCACCATGAGTCAGAAATGACTCAATGACAACTAACAACAACAACAGATATCAGAACAATAGATACTACCATGGATAAATAAGCACCTTTCATGATGTTAAAAGGGTCTATTCATCAAGAAGACATAACAATCTTAAATGTATATACACCTAGTAAGGAGCTTCAAAATACATGTAGCGATAACTTAACCAAAAGGAGAAAAAGACAAGTCACTAACATTCAGAAATTACAACAATAATCTCTCAGTACTTTAGAGAACAAGTAGATATAAAATCAGTAAGGATATAAAAAACCTGAACAATTTGACCTATTTAACATTTATAGAACACTCAACCTATCAACAGCAGAACACACATTCTTTTCAAGTACACACAAAACATTCACCAAGACAGACTATATTCTAGGCCATAAAACCAGTCTCAGGAATTTAAGAGAACTGAAATCATACAAAACACGCACAGAAAAATTAAACTAGAAATCAATAACTGGAATTTATCAGGAAAATCTCCATATATATGAAGATTAATACATTTCTAAATAACCTATAGGACAAAGAGGAATGCACAAAGGAAATTACTAAAAAGTATTCTAAATTGAATAAAAATAAAAATGCATTAAATTAATGAAATACAGCTAAAGTAATGCTTTAAGTAAATTTTTAGCATGAAATGATTATTAGAAGAATAGTCAAAAAGCAGTGATTTAAGTTTCCACATTAAGAAACCAAAAGCATATATAGCAAAAGTAACCAGAAGGAAAGAAATAATAACCCTATTCCTTACTTACTCATTAATTCATTATTCAACATTTTCCATTTATGACAACAGTAAAAAATCTTTTAATGACCATAAAGCTAGGTAAGGACCCAAGTGTTTTGAGTGAGAGAGTACCTCTCCAAGTCCCATACCTATCCTTCTCCCTAGTCTTGGATGCAAAGACAGTTAAAAGAGTGCGGATAAAAAAAGGTCAGAGCCTTGAAACTATAATTTAAAATGTTACTACTAAGAAAGCTCTAGATTCAGATGGTTTCACTAGTGATGACATTGGCCATTTAAGGAAGAAAAATAATCATTCTACACAAACTCTCCCAGAAAACAGAAGAGGGAACACTTCCCAATTCATTTTATGAGGCAAGCATTATTCTGACAACAAAACCAAAGACATTATAAGAAAATCATAACCCTTGTGAACATAAATGGCCAGATCCTTGTCAATTTTTTTTAAATAAATGAAGGAACAATATAGAAAAATTACATTGTAGGATTTATTCCAGGAATGCCAGGTTAGTTTAATATTTTAAAGTAGTCAACATAATTTACCATCTTAATAGATTAAAAATGAAAAGCCAAATGATCATCATAATATATCCTACAAAATCTTGTACTTGAATGTTCATAGCAGTTTTACACAAAACAGCTCAAATCTAAATGTTCACCAACTAGTAGATGGATAAACAATGTATTACATCCATAAGAAGGAATATTACTCAGAAACAAAACTACCAACTACTGATACACACAACAACATGGATGAATCTCAAAACCATTATTCTAAGTACTATATGAGAGTATATAATACACAGGTCCATTTATATAAACTTCTGGAAAAGTGTAAACTAGAGTGACAAAATGCAGATGGAGGAGGAAAAAAGTTGGTAGAGAGATGGAATTGACTACAAGAGGGTACAGTAGAAATTCTGGGGGTGAGTGAAATGTTCTCTATAATGACTATGTTGGCAGTTACCTGACTCTCTGATTGTCAAAACTCATTAAATTGCACAATTAAAATTGGTGAATCTTAATTATAAATTATATCTCAAGAAAGCTGATTTAAAAAATAATAAAGCACACTACACAACACACACACAACTGGATGAATTTATCGTATACAAGACTATCATTCTGCATTCAAGTTTCCTCTGACTGAAGAGGCAAATGAGGAATATGAACTGATGTAGCACAGTGTGATGAAAGAAATGTGGAGTAGTTAATGGTAGCCCATGTGAGTGGTATCTAACTCAGTCTGTAAGTGGAGAGAGCGAGAGAAAGTGAGTTTATATTAGGAAAGGCTTCTCGGTAGAGGTAGTATTCAAGAAGTACCCTGAATGGTAATGACCTAGTTATTCATTTGCCCATTCATCCATCCATCCATTCATCCCTTCATCATTCAAAGTTACCCAGACTCACCACAAGAACCTCAGCCTCCATGACCCGAGACCAGAAGAACTAGATGGTGCCCAGCTACCAAAACCGACTGCTCAGAAAGGGATCAAACCTGGAGATCCTGGAGATAGAGTGCGAGGAAAAAGGTGGAACAAAATTCAAAAATCACCAGCATTGCTGGTTGGATGGAGAATAGTGGAACCCTTGAGACTATGGCCCCAGGTTACCTTTCAAGCCTGGAAATGGACTTACTTATGTGACTGGCTCTCAGCCCAACAATAGAATGATCCACGTACAGAACACCTACCCCAGGTTGATGCACTCATCTACTCTAGGGAGATGCACTCCTTGGATCGAGCAGCCATGGAACACTAGAAGGATAGTATTCACAGAGATGGAAGGCTGGACAGATAGGAATGTGTGGATGAGAGGGGCACAGGAAGGGGGTAGTCATGGGAGGAGAGGGGAGGAGAGTTTCTTATGGTTGGGGACAGTAATCAGGGCCACGAGACCAGATATGCATGAACTGCTGAAAGTAAAACAAGTTTGCTATGTAAATTTGCACCCAAAGCACACAAACACAAACGTTAGCTTGGTACAATGTGCAATTCAAAAACAAATTCCTTGCTGATACTTTCAACATGCATTACGTTTTCATTAGTTGCTGATACAAGTGGAGGTGGGAAGTAACACTAGCTGATTCATCTGACTAACTCACTATTTTCCCTTCAGTTAAGAGCATATCAGCTGTTTTTCTTCATTTATATAGGATGTATGCATTTCCACAGGAGTCCTTCTCTGTTAGTTGTTGTTTGCCGTCGAGTCATACCTGACTTATAACGACCCCTTCTTGCGTTTCCGAGGCAGTATCACTATGGAAGTAGACTGCCCAACCTTCCTTCCGAGGAGTGGCTGGTAGGTTTGAACAACCAGCCTTCTGGTTAGCAGTCAAGTGCCTCAAGCACTATGCTACCAGTAACAGGTTCATTGTTTAGACATATTGGTGGAAATAACATAGCTATTAAAAAAAAAAAAAATTATCCAAACTATAAATCAGGAGACAAATATAAAGATTACATTATGAGGTAAAATCAAGGACAAAATTACACAAAGCGCATTATGAGAACACAGGGGATGAGTAAACAAACCAAGCCTGAGGGGGCCTAGGGACAGCTTCCTAAAGGAGTCAACACACACAGTGGAGTCTTTAAAGCAGTGATTCATAACAGAAAATGGACTTCAGACAACCTTGGGAAACTTTTCCTAAACATACATACCTGGGGTCCATCCTAGTTATCTGAATCGGAAAATTTAGGGAGACTAGACATCTGTTTCGGAAGGAAGGTTGGGCAATCCTACTTCCGTAGTGATACTGCCTCGGAAACCCAAGGAGGCGTCGCTATGATTCGGGGCCAACTCGACAGCAAACAACAACAACAACAACAGACATCTGTTGTCCAGGTGATTCTGACATTAAGAAATACTAAATTATATGGGTGGATAGATAAGTGGACAGGCTGAACTATTAGGTATGTCCATGCAGAGGGGAGTGTGTCTAAGACCATGTATAGGGTCGGCAGACAATGTTTCCACAAGTGTATCTGTATGTTCTGTAAGAATTCCCAGGTATATAGCAGAGCTGACCAAGGACAAGGCTGTAGTCACTTCTTGGTCACAGCTAGCTACCCAGAGGGACCAAGTGGTTGAACCTGTGGGCTCGGGACCATAGTCACAAGGGACATCAAGCTCAATTGGCATAGCATACTACACAAAACATTGTCCTACCTCCTACTTTGGCAAGCAGCAACTGGAATCTTAAAAGCTTGCAAGCAGCCATCTAGATGCAACGATGGGTCTCTCCTCATCCAGAGCAAAGAAGAATGAAGAAAACCAACCAAAGATTCGTGGAAACAATTAGTTCAAGTGACTGGTACTCCATGTGATCCTCAGCCTATACAACTATGAGACCAGAAGAACCAGATGGTACCCAGCTACTACTGTCAACCACGGAGAGGGGGATCTATGTAGGAGATCCTGGATAGAGTGGAAGAATAATGTGGAACAAAATTCAGAACCAATAAAAAAAAAAAAAGAAAAAAGGGACTAGCTTTGCTGGACTGATAGAGCCTGGTGGAACCACTGAGACTACAGCCCGTAGCTGCCCTTCAGGTCTGGAATTGAACCCACACCTGTGGCTTCCAGCCAAGAAAAAAAACAGGCACATGAGGTGAACATTTACACTAGGTAGATAACACCCCTTGGAAAGAATAATCATGGGAGAATAGAAGGGCAGTGCATGTACAGGGACATATCTCAGGGGGCAGGAGTACATGGAGGGAAGGACACAGGGAAGAGGTAACCATGGGGAAGAAGTAGGAGGGGACCTGTTGCATTGTGGGAAATTGTAGTCAATGTCATGAGACAAAGTGTATGTGAACTGCTATATGGAAAGTGAATTTGCTCTGTAACTTTCACCCAAATCACAATAAAAATAAAATAAAAAGAAATACTAAATTGATTTTGAACGTTTTATATACATGGAACAACCCACTACATTAATAATAGCCTGTACTTAGCTTCCTATGTGCCAAGCACTGTCTCAAAAGCTTTCTGTTTTTATTTCATTTAATCTTATAACAACCCTATTAGGCAGGCACTCTATGAACAGATGTGCATTTTTTAAAAGATCTCTCAGGCCCTCATACATGCCTGATGAGAATGTAAAATGTGCATCTGCTTGGGAAAAACAGTTGGCAGCTTCTCAAAAGGTTAAAAAGAGTTACCATAAGACTCAAAAATTCTATTTCTAGGTATACACAGAAGAGAAAAGAAAACATATGTCTACACAAAAACTTGTACACAAATGTTTATAACAGCATTACACATAATAGCCAAAAGGTGGAAACAATTCAACTAGCCATCAATTGATGAAAACACAAGTAATATATGGTATATCCATTCAATGGAATAGTATTTAACAATAAAAAGTAATGAATTACTGATATATGCTACAACATGAATGCATCTTGAAAACATTTTGCTGAGTGAAAGAGGTAAATCACAAAAGACCATCTATTATATGATTCCATTTACATGAAATATTCAGAACAGACAAATCCAGGTAGAAAATAGTTTAATGGTTGCCTAGGACTGGGGCAAGGCTAGGGGGAAATGGGAAATTACTGCTAATGAATACGTGGCTTCTTTTTAAAGTGATAAAAATGTTCTAATATTGAGTATGGGGATTGTTGCACAACCCTGTGAACACCATGAAAAAACTGAATTATACACCTTAAATGAGTGAATTATATAGTATGTGGACATTATCTCAATAAAGCTGTTGGAAAATAGGACAGCTCAGGATCAAAACATGAGTTAGAAAGTTGTCATAGCAATGCAAGTACAATTGCCTACTGCACATGTACTCATACAGCTCAAGCTCACTACGGTGTCAAGTGATTCTGACTCACAGCAACCTCCTTTGGGTTTCCGAGATGGTAAATCTTTACGGAAGCAGATTGCCCCATCTTAACCACCAACCTTCTGGTTAGCAGTCAAGTGCCTTAGGCATTTCGCCACCAGGGCTTCTCATGTAGTCATACGGGTTCTAATACTGGAGTGTTGTTGTTGTTAGGTGCCCCTGTTACAGTGACCCCCGTGACAAAGTAGAAGTGCCCCATAGGATTTTCTAGGCTGTAATCTTTACAAGAGTAGATTAGTAGATGGCCCAGTC
The DNA here is from genome assembly GCF_000298275.1 of Orycteropus afer afer. Lineage (NCBI taxonomy): Eukaryota > Metazoa > Chordata > Mammalia > Tubulidentata > Orycteropodidae > Orycteropus > Orycteropus afer. The sequence goes on from NW_006921896.1 coordinate 1,968,720, forward strand.
TTTCTCTTCTAGAGTCACTGGGTCAGTTCAAATCACCAATCTTTCTATTAGCAGCTAAGTGCTTAACTGTTGAGCGGGGGTGAGGGTGGGGAGGGTGGGGGGTTTGGAAGATACTTACAGTTTCAAGATTACAAATACAAAACAAACCCCATACACAGTTGGGTAAGGAAACTAATATAATGTAGGATGTAAATAAAACTACTGCTATAGGGTTGATTCTGAGTCAGTGACCATTCAGGATAGAGTAAAACTACCCCATAAGATTTCCCAGGCCGTAAATCTTTAAGGAAGCACACTGCTTCATCTTTTTCCTCAAGGAGCAGCTGGTGGGTTTCAAACCACCAACCTTCTGGTCAGCAGCTGAACACTTTAACAACTGTACCACCAGAGCTCCACAGGATTCCTAGCACAAACAGCATGTATACCTCCAACTGATTCACAGATACTTAGGACCCTAAAAGCAAATCAGGCAAATCTTGCTGTGCACAAGTACAGGCAACATTTCTTAGAGATGATTTCCTTTCTTGGTGTTTCACATCCATAAGACAGTAAGTCATTACAGGCCACCAGGCAAATGCAACAGCTAAAGCTGTGTAATCCTGTCTTGAAATCAATTCTATGTAACAGCTACAGGAAGGCAAAATCAAATCTCAAACTGAGTTTCGGTTTGACTTTGTTTATACAAAAATGGGATTCTATACCCCTTAATAGGAGCTCTGGTAGCATAGTGCCTAAGGCACTTGACTGCTAACCAGAAGCCACTCCTCGGAAGGAAGGTTGGGCAATCTACTTCCGTAGTGATACTGCCTCGGCAATCCAAGGAGGGGTCGCTATGAGTTGGGGCCGACTCGACAGCACATAACAACAACAAATACCCCTTAATCAGTATTTTTTGTTTGTTTGTTTCTTTTCATAATATAATCATTCATTTGTTTGAAAAATACTCACTGAAGGCTGCATTTACTATATGCCCCACACTGTTGTGTAGACACTGAGGATTTGGCCGATGGCTCTTAAATAAGTACCAGAGATGGAGACACAGAAATACAGAGAGACAGGCAGAGAGAAAGAGAGAGAGTTGGTGTGTGTGTGTGGGGGGGGGGTATGTGCATGTGTGAGAAAAATTCTATGAAGGAAAAAATAAAATAGAGAAGGGGATAAGGGAGTGCTGGAAAGAGTGGGAAACAACAGTAGTAGAAGGAGGCAGCTCTAATATGATGACATGTGAGCAGGGCCTGAAGGAAGTGAGGGCACGAGCCATGCAGAAACTAGAGGAAGAACGTTCCAAGATCATAGACAAACCCAAATCAAACACAGTGCCATCAAATCTACTGCAACTCATGGCAGACCTGTAGGACACAGCAGTAGCACTACCCCTTAGAGTTTCCAAGGTTGTAAATCTTTATGAAAGCAGACCACCACATCTTTCTCCCAATGAGCGGCTGCCAGGTTCAAGTGTCAATCTTTTGGCTGGCAGCCGAATGCTTTAACCACTGCATTACCAGGGCTCCAGATTATAGTGTGACTGAAACAGAATGGCAGATGGGTGAGGGGAAGAATGGTAAGAGACAAACTGTAAAGCCATTGGAAGATTCTGAGGGGAGGAATAACCTTGTTGGGCAATCTACTTCCATAGTGATACCACCTCAGAAACCCAACGAGGGGTCGCTATGAGTTGTATCCGACTAGATGGCAATGCGTTTGGTTTGGATATACAAAGATGTCAAGGCAGAAACAGGCAGAACAGTTTGCATATGCTATATATTAACATATATAGTAATCAGACTACTGCAATAATCCAGAATAAAGAGAGATGATGATACCTTTGGCCAGAGGCAGCAGGAGACATGGTAAGAGGCATCAGATTCTGGATATATTCTTAAGACAGATTTTCTTGTAAACAGAAGATTTTCCTGATGAACTACATGTGGAATGAAAATAGTGAGGAGAAGAAAGAATACTGACAAAGTTTTTGGCCTAAAGAATGGAGATGCCATTTACTGAGTTGGAGAAAACAGAGTGAAGAACGTGTCTAGGGGAAAAAAAAAATCATTTTTGCTTTGGATATGTTAAACTTAAGATGCCAACTATGCATCCAACTGAAGATTTTAAGTGGAAATCAAGTCAGAAAGAGATGAAGTTGAAGATAGAAATCCTTTGAGTCAATAGTATAAAGATGGTACGTGAAATTTGATCTTGTGACCATCCACTATATTTGTTCAACCTATTCTTTAGAGGAAGGAGCTCTGGTGGCAGAGTGCCTAAAGCATTTGACTGCTAACCAGAAGGCTGGAGGTTCAAACCCACTAGCCACTCCCGCAGAAGGAAGATGGGGCAATCTACTTCCATAAGGATTTATCCTCTTGGAAACCCAAAGGAAATTGCTATGAGTTGGAATCAACTCGATAGCAGTGAGTTTGGCTTTGCTTATTCTCTAGAGGATGAGTAGGCTGTGCCCATTGTTCTGGTATTAAACATACTGCCACGATAAGTATCTTTAGATATATTTCTATATGCTATATATTAACATTTTTATTTGCATAAAGAAGTTTCTTAAAAATGGAACTACTGATTCAAAAAGTATAAACACTTTAAATTTGACTAAATACAGCCAGTTGATTTACAAAAAGCTCACACTTTCTCCATCAGAGCACAACAGCACCCATTTCCCTATAACAGTGAACACTGGGTATTACTACTCTTTTAAAATAATTGCCAATCAAATGGATGACAGATCATTAGCGCATTTTAATTTTCATTTTCCTAAACATGTCTGCATATATTCATTGGCTTTTTGCAAGTGCCCTTCTGTATCATGTCCATTTTATGATGGGACTGTTGTTACCCTTTTCTTATCAATTTCAGGATGTTCTAGTATATTAGAGATATTAAACCTTTACTTGGTAATGTGTGGCAAATATTTCTCCTTCATCTTTTGTATTTGTTTATGGATGCCTGCAAAAAGGGCAAGGAGGCCACATGTTCCGACCTCCTCTAACCTTACAAGAGGAAGACACGATAACCAGCAGTAACCCAAGGCCTATTCCTACAAGGCCAGACATGCTGCCTCCCTCCAGCCCTTTCAGCAACCATTCCTCCCAAAGCACCCACCACCTCTCTCCTGGGTTCGATAATTTGCTGCAGTGGCCACACAGAGCTCACAGATTATGGGGTTTATTAGGGAAGCACAACAGGCTACAAATTCTAGTTCAGGAAAAATGCTCAGTCTCTCTCCCAGCCCACCATCCCTCAGCCAACAGTTTCTCACAGTCTCTTTCCCAGCAGTGCTGGTCCCTCCGTGTCTCACTCAGCAATGCGTGTCTCTTGCGTCTCTTTCCCAGCAATGCGTGTCTCAGGAGCCCATGTCTCTTTCAGCAGCATGTCTTCCTCAACCAGCAGTCAGAGAGAGAGTTCTGTCTCTAGGAGGCCTCCTTTTGAGCCTGGCAGGGTAGACAAACTAGCCAATCACAGCATCAGAACTCTAAGCACCCGAGAGAGAGTGGGAACCTCCCAGAACATTGTATTGTGCCACGCCCAACAGAAATACTCCACGTGGACAACATTTACAATCAGGAGTTCCTCAGTTGCTCATTCCACCATTGAGTTTACAATGACTTATGGGTAGAAAAGCCATGCTAAGTAATTTACTATACTGCAATGCCTTATGCCAAATTTTTAATTTTCATGCAGTCAAAATTGCCAATTGTTTCCTTCATGGCTTCTGATCCACTTTGCTCACAAACCCCCTAAACACATTCCACAAATGTTTCCTATTATTTTTATAGTTTTATTATTTACATTTGTATTTTTCATACATCTAGAATGTACTCAGGAGCTCTGATAGTGTAGTGCCTAAGGCACTTGACTGCTAACCAGAAGGCTGGAGATTCAAACCCACCAGCCACTCCTTGGAAGGAAGGTTGAGCAATCTACTTCCATAGTGATACTGCCTTGGAAACCCAAGGAGGGATCGCTATGAGTCGGGTCTGACCCGACGGCACATAGCAACAACAACAACAGAACGTACTCAAGCTAGGAAGTCTAGCTCTGTCTGCCAGATGAAGATCTACTTACACCAATACAATTTATTAAGTAAGCCACCCTCTTCCCACTGAAAAGCCCCTATTATTACCCTGTCTGACTGACCTGTGCAGCCATGCAATCCTGACCAGAAATAGTTTCTGCATAAAAGTCTGACAACATGTGCTAGTACTTTATATAAATATGAAAATCACATACAGGAGTTACAAACAAAATTCAGAGTCAAGAATGGACTAACGGAAAAGAAAAAAATGCATTAAAGGAAGGGGAGCAACAGTAAACTGAAAGACAAAAGCAAGGCTCCTCCTTAACTAGCGGGGTAATATGCTACTAGACCGGCCTAGAGGAAGGGACACACAATAGACCCTCCGTGGTGCAGTGAATTACTTAACACGGCTCTTTCAGCCATGGTCTTAGGTTCTCTGGTGGCACAGTGCCTAAGGTATTTGACTGCTAACCAGAAGGCTAGTGGTTCAAATCCACCAGCCGCTCCATGGAAAGAAAATAGGGCAATCTACTTCTGTAAAGATTTACCACCTCAGAAACCCAATGGGGGTCGCTATGAGTTGGAATTGAGTCAATGGCAGTGAGTTAGCCATGGTCTTTGTGACTCCCACCAGATGACTAGCTAGATGGAACTATGTAAATGTGAGGTGCTTTGTGGCCAACCAAGGACATCAAGTAGATTATTGACAAAGGAAATAAGGCATATGGCACACTTGTAGGGGTGGGACCGTGCAAATAAGGTGTACGGAACACTAACATGGGAATTGGTCAGTTTTGCCAGGCCCCTCCTACTCCACCCCGGGCTTGAAATGAGCCTTCCCAGAGACGGAAAAGGGGACTGTCACTACCATCAAGAAAGAAAAGCCAGGAGTGGGGTGTGTCCTTTGGGCCCCAAGATCCCTGCACTGACACAGCAAGGAGAGATAGCGTAGAGATAGAAACAGCAGAATCAAGAGACTCGCACAAGACACAGCAGCAGGCTTGATGGGCCACAGAGCGAGAAAGTTGAGTGCTTTCGGGAAGGAGGCTTGCTGGTGGAGTGGGGTACAGCTATTGGCAGAGCTAAAAGAGTTTTGTTTTGCTTACTTGCCTGAGCAGGGCAGAGGCCAGGCAGAGAGGTCAAGGGACAAAGAGAGGCATGCCTACTAGGATGGCTGAGAGGAGTCTGTTCTGATTGAAGAATCATATCCTGAGTGTTCCTGAATGTGAGCTGTAACCTTTACTTCCCTAATAAACCCCACAGTCATGAGTAATGTCTGTGAGTCCTGTGTGGCCAGTGCAATGAATATCAAACCCAGCAAAGGAGTAGAGAGTGCTGTGGGAAGGAAGGATGATGTCAGAACTGGTAAGAAAGTTTAGATGGTGGCAACATGTCTGACTTCTGCCTCACAGGAATCAGTCTTGGGCTACTAATATTGCTTTGGATCCTCCTTCCCCCTTGTGAAGTTAGAGGTCAGATGAACTGTCCCCATGCCTTTTATACACTTAGACTCAACACAGAAAAGGATCCATGTATGTTCCAAGTATCTGGCTCCCTCCAGCCTTTCCTTTCACAAAGCATTTACTAGTTGGACCCATCCATGTGCACTACAGCCTGAACCACGTCCCTGGCTGGACACACATGGGTCAGTTACAAAGTCTACAGACATCTCTGGTTAGAACTCATGAGACCTCATCATCTGACAAATTAATGGTTCATTTTAAACTGTGGACAGACTTGGAAACAGTGTTAGTTACTTTCTGACCCAAAAAGGGAGAAAAACAGTAATTCATAGGTGATTTAACAAACAGATGGTTTTTGTTTTATTTTCTTTCTATTTTCTTGAGCTCATAATATGCTAAGGAAATGGAATTCTATAGATCCAATGGCCCTACCCAACCATCACTGAAACATGCTGACACCCTTTCCCACTGAACATAAGTCTATGGGGGGGGGTGTACATATGAGAGAGCATAGACACAGAGAGAGAAATATCCGTCATTCGTCTCTCTGTACTTCCCCAACCCTTCTTATTACTAATCATTTTTTTTTTCAGTTTAGAAATATGAAAAGCAACTTTTTATAAAACCTTAGCTAAAGACAAATCTTCCTCCACATGAGAGTTGTAATTGTTAACTGTAATCGAGTGGGCCCCCAACTCATAGCAATGTCATACACAGGAGATCAGACCACTGAATTGATCCACTGGTTGATTTTCAGAAGTCAAACTCAATGCCTTTTTCCCTAGTCTGTCATTAGTCTAGAAGCTCTGCTGAAACCTGTTTAGCAGTATACAGAAGCTTTATGAACAAACTGGAACAGCAAAGAGAAGAGATGAGGGACATTCTGGTAAGATGGCAGAATAGGCAGAAAGACTACATAGAAACTCTTCAACAAAGAAAAGGGGAACCAATTAAAACATATACAGAAGATAATACTGGACCCCTGCGCCTTGAAGGGAAGGATATAGAAGTGGACGAAACTCCAACTAGCAGAAGAATTTTCATGAAAACACCAAAAACACAGACATATGGAGCTGTGGTCTAGCAGC
>NW_006921896.1:1975822-1977543 GCF_000298275.1 Orycteropus afer afer
AACCACATGACCATATTAATTGATGCAGAAAAGCATTTGATAAAATCCAACACCCATTCCTGATCAAAACTCTCAGCAAAATAGGAATAGAAGGGACAGTCCTCAACATAATAAAGGGCATCTATGCAACACCAATAGCCAACATTATTCTCAATGGAGACAGACTGAAACCATTCCCCTTGTGAACCAGACAAGGATGACCTCTATCACCACTTCTATTCAACAGTGTACTGGAAGTCCTAGTCAGGGCAATAAGGCAAGAAAGGAAAATCAAAGGCATCCAAATTGGTAAGTGTGGTAGTTTGGTTTGTGTGATATCATGTTCGGTAAAGTTGAGGGTCAGTGAAAAGGGGAAGACCCTCAACAAGATGGACTGATACAATGTGGTGGTTATGTTTGTGTGTTAGCTTTGCTGGGCCTGGCTGAGTGGCTGGGCAGCTGGTGGTAGTTAACCCCCATGATAAGATTGGCAATCAACTCCACGGTGGGATCTACCACAAGCAGCTGGGTAGCTGCCTTTGGGTATGTGGTCTGTTTACTGTAAAAAAGGAGAAGCCTTTGGGTATAGTCTCTAGCCTTTGGCACACTTGGACCCTGCATGTAGCCGTGTCATTGCTCAGCAGCCTGCTATGCTCTATCGACCTTGGGACTTACAGTAGACTTAAGTTAATGGCCTGCTGTGTGGTTTGGTAATAACAGGACTGTGCCTTTGTACTTGTCAACCTTGGGGCTTCTCAGCCTCAGCAGCCAGCAGTTGTCTGAGTGAAGAAATGCCTCTAGCTCCAGTTGGCTGGGAGCAGGAGGCAGAGCTGGACCCCAAGGTGAGGGGTGTTTCACCCAGCCCCTAGAACCCGGCACTTTGAACTTGGACTTAAAGCCTCCAAATTGTAAGAATAAACTCCTACTTATTAAGGCTATCCCATTTGTGGTATGTTTCCTGTCAGAGTGGCACAAGGTGACCAGAACAGTAAGGAAGAAGTCAAACTATCCCTATTTGCTGATGATATGATCCTATACTTAGAAAACCCAAGAGACTCAGTCAAAAATCTACTGGAACTAATTGAGAGATTTAGCATTGTGGCAGGATACAAGATCAACATCCAAAAAATCAGTTGGATTCCTGTACACAGCAAAGAGATGGCTGAAAAGGAAATAAGGAAAACAATACCATTTACAACAGCTACCAAAAAATAAAATACTTGGCAATAAATCTTACCAGGGACACAAAAGACCTCTACAAAGAAAACTATAAAAAACTGCTTCAAGAAACCATAAGACATCTATATAAATGGAAGAACATACCATGCTCATGGATAGGAAGATTAAACACCGTGTAAATGTCAATTCTACCCAAAGCAATCTATACATTCAATACAATCCCAATCCAGATCCCATCAACATTTTTTAAGGATACAGAAAAACCAATCACTAACTTTATCTGGAAAGGAAAGAGATCTCAGATAAGCAAAGCACTACTGAAGAAGAACAAAGTAGGAGGTCTCACACTGCCGGATCTCCAAACCTACTACACAGCCACAGTAATCCAAACTGCCTGGTAGTGGTATAATGACAGACACATAGACCAATGGAATAGAATTGAGAACCCAGAAATAGATCCATCCACCTATGGTCAGCTGATCTTTGACAAAGGCCCAAAATCCATTAAATGGGGAAGAGAATGTTTGTTTAATAAATGGTGCTGGCAAAACTGGAGATCCATT
>NW_006921896.1:1978188-1986659 GCF_000298275.1 Orycteropus afer afer
GAAGTGAAAGCCATGATAAGAACAGACATATGCACACCCATGTTCATCGCAGCACTATTTACAATAGCAAAAAGTTGGAAACAACCTAGGTGTCCATCAGCTTAGGAATGGATAACCGAACGATAGTACATACACACAATGGAATACTATGCAACCCTAAAGAATAACGTAGAATCTGCAAAACACCGCATAACATGGATGCACTTGGAGGACATTATGCTGAGTGAAATAAGTCAATCACAGAAGGACAAATATTGTATGAGTCCGTGCCATGTAGTAAAATACCTGGTATGGCTTTTCTACCCATAAGTCTTTGTAAACTCCATGGTGGAATTTGCTGTGAGAAATTGAGTAGCTTTTGACTGTTAAAATCATATACCTGGGGTATTTCTCTTGGGAGCAGCACAAAGTAATGTTCTGGGAAGTTCGTTCTCTCTCAGATGCTTAGAATTCTGATGTTACGATTGGTTAGGTTGGCCACTCTGCCAAGCTCAAAAGGAGGCCCCCTAGAGGCAGAAGAAGTCTCTCTCTGACTGCTGGCTAAGAAGGATGTGCTGCTGAGAGAACTGTGCTCCTGAGAGACATGCACTGCTAGGAAAGAGACACAAGCGACATGCATTGCTGAGAGACACACCGAGAGACACACACTGCTGGGAGAGAGACTGTGAGAGACTGTTGGCTGAAAGACGGCAGGCTGAGAGAGACTGAGCATTGTTCCCAAACTTGAATTGTAGCCTGGTGCTTCCCTATTAAACCCCATAATCTGTGAGTTTTGTGTGGCCACTGCAGCGAATTATTGAACCCAGCAGAAAAGTAATGGGTGCTGCAGAAGCAACAGCTGGTGTCAGGGTTGCTGAAAGGGCTGGAAGGAGGCAACATGTCTGGCCTCACAGGAATAGGCCTTGGGCTATTGATGGTGACTCTGTCTTCCTCTTGTGTGGTTAGAGGAGGTCAGGAGTTGTGGCTTCCCTGCCCTTTTGGCAGTCTGTTATTGTAAAAGTCAAGGAAAGGTTTATATATGGAAGGAAATTTTCTTTGTTGGTTACCAGGAGTGGAAGAGGAGTGTAGGGAACAGTTAGACAGGTAGAGATATGTAGTTATTTCTGTGAAGAGAAAGGCACTATACCAAATGTGAGTGATCAACATGGTGGCATTGAGGAAGAGGAAGACATAGAGAGGTACATGGGAGGTACAGACAACAAAGGTGAACCTTTTTGCACATACAGTACTGCATTGTCCTGAAGGCAAACACGGGTATATGGGTGGATAGATGGGTAGACAGGCTGAACTATTAGGTATGTCTATGCAGCAGGGAGTGTACCCAAGACCATGTAGAGGATTGGCAGAAAATGGTTCTACAAGTGTATTTGTATGTTCTGTAAGAATTCCCAGGGATATAGTAGAACTGACAAGGGAAAAGGTAGTCACTTCTTGGTCACAGACAGCTACCCAGAAGGACAGAGTAGTTGAACCTGGGGGCTCGGGACCATAGTCACAGGTGACATCAAGCTCAACTGGTATAACATACTACACAAAATATTGTTCCACCTCCTACTTTGGCGAGTAGCGACTGGGATCTTAAAAGGTGGCAAGCAGCCATCTAGATGCAATGATGGGTCTCCCCTTGCCCAGAGCAAAGAAGAATGAAGAAAACCAAAGATTCATGGAAACAATTAGTCCTAGCAACTGGTACACCATGCGATCCGCAGCCTATACAACTATGAGCCCAAAAGAACTAGATGGTGCCAGGCTACCACTGTGAACCACTCAGAGGGTGTGGTGGTTATGTTTGTATGTCAACTCGGCTGGGCCTGGTTGAGTGGCTGGGCAGCTGGTGGCAGTCATTCCCTAAAATGAGACTGGCAATCAACTCCATGGTGGGATCTACCACCAGCAACTGAGTAGCTGCCTATGAGAAGCTGTCTGCTTCCTGTATATAAGCAGCAGCTTTGGGAATGGTCTCGAGCTTATGGCACCTCAACCCTGCATGTAGCTGTGTCATTATTTAGCAGCCTGCCATGCTCTGCCAACCTTGGGACTTACAATAGACTTGGATTAATGGGCTGCCCTGTGATTTGGTAATATTGGGACTGTGCCATTTTATTTGTCGACCTTGGGCTTGTCAGACTCAGCAGTTAGTAGCTGCCTGAGTGAAGAGATGCCTGTAGCCTCAGTGGGCCAGGAGCAAGAGGCAGAGCTGAAGCCCAAGATCGAGGGGCTTTCACACTGCCCCTAGAGCCTGGCACTTTAAATCCTCCAAACTGTGAGAGAATAAACTCCTGTTTGTTCAAGCCATCCCATCTGTGGTATATTCCTGTCAGAGTGTCACTAGGTAACCAGAACAGAGGGGGATCTATGTAGGACATCCTGGATAGAAAGGGAGAACAATGTGGAACAAAACTCAAAATCATTTGGGGAAAAAAAGGGGGGGGGGCAGGGATCAGGTTTGCTGATCTGATAGAGCCTGATGGAACTACTGAGACTATGGCCCCCAGCTGCCCTTCAGGTCTGGAATTGAGGCCACACCTGTGGCTTCCAGCCAAACACAAAAGACAGGTATATGAGTTGAACATTTACCTCAGGTAGATACATTCCCTGGAGAGAACAATCATGGGAGAAAGAAGGGCTGTTTATGCACAGGGAGAAAGCTCAGGGGGCAGGAGTGCATGGAGGGACGCACACAGGGAAGAGGTAACTGTTGGGAGGAACTGGGAGGGGAGCTGTTGCATTAGGGTAAATTGTAGTCAATGTCATGAGACAAAGTGTGTGTGAACTGCTGTACGGAAAGTGAATTTGCTCTGTAAAATTTCACCCAAATCACAATAAAAAGAAATAAATAATCAGAACTCAAAATAAATTGAAATATAAAGTTTATTCTGAAAAGTTACTCTACAGGCATATAGGGAAACCATTCTGATTCAAAATAAATAAATAAATGGCTCCAGGTAGGCTAGTTACATACAAAACCAAAACCAAACTTACTGCCATGGAGTCAGATCTGACTCATAGCGACCCCTCCTTGGGTTTCGGAGGCGGTATCACTACGGAAGTAGATTGCCCAACCGTCCTTCTGAGGAGTGGCTAGTGGGTTTGAACCACCAGCCTTCTGGTTAGCAGTCAAATGCCTTAGGCACTATACCACCAGAGCTCCTTAGTTACATACAGTGACATGTATAAAGAGAAGAGGAGGGAGAAGAATTAAAGATCCCTTATTTGTTCATAATAATTACACCCATAAGATAGTTTATTTAACTAACACATTTCCTGCACTACGTACCCACTATACTGTGTTTATATAAAGATGAATAACATACTATCTCAACAAACATATTTCTACATCATTAAAAAAAAAAACTTACTGCCGTCAAGTTATATAATATAAACTGCAAGGTAAGCCATTGTCTCATAATGACAGACATCAGTTTTGTTCTGAAACCAGACATGAAGACGTTGAGTTCAAAAAAGGAACTAAGATCAAAATATCTAGCAAAAATAAGACCCCATAATTCTACTTTAATGTGTCAAAGAACCAAGTTTGAATACAATATGACATCAGCCTTATAAAAGAGATTTACCCATTAACCATTCTCCCTTTCTTCAATGCCACAGAACCCTCAGATACGCCGAGCCCCTCCCCAGGCCCAGAAGATGAGCCCTGACTGTGCCAATCAAATTATACTCATTCACTTATTCAGTCATGCCACCCAGTTCTGGCCAATGAAACCTAGAAGGATGTCTGCGAGGGGGCTCATGGGAAAGATTTTTCCATTATAAAAGTAGGCATGGGAGAATAAATGCCCCTTCTTGTCTGCTTTTGGATACAGTCATGTGAGGATGTAATGTCTGGAGCTGGGGCAGTCACCTTTTGAAAGGACATGCCCCAAGAAGGAATGTCATTAACTAAGGATGGCAGAAGAGAGAGATGTGCAAGGTGTCATATGCCACTGATTTGTCCAGTTTTACAAATATGTCTCTGTGGACTTCTTATGAGATAATAATTTTACACATAGCTGATGCCACATTTATCTTAGTATTGTTACTTGCAGCTGAAAGCATCCTGATAAAGGCCTGTTTAATTAAAAAAAAAAAGAAAAGAAACAAAGACCAGAGATGTTCAGCCTCCAGAATGACCTCTAATTAAGCAACTGCAGATGCAGAGAAGAAAAACATGTTCTTTCAGGATTCATTCCCATCAATGCTAACTAGCCTAGGTAATTATCCGCCACGTTCAGTTGAGCCCAGTGTCATTGGATTGCACTTCATTTTCTAAGCCTGTGGCAAGGTCTTATCACCTGGCCAATTGTTGTCAAACCACTTCAAATCTCCTAGGTTTAGCACAAAGTAATCCTTGCTGTGCCATAATGCCCACAACAGCCTAATTCAATTCCCCTATCTTTGCAATTTTGGACCAGAAGGCTAGAGACAATGTTAACCATGGTATAGAAATAAAAATATATGTATAGGAGCTCTGGTGGCATAGTACCTAAGGCATCTGACTGCTAACCAGAAGGCTAGTGGTTCAAACCCACCAGCCACTCCTTGGAAGGAAGACTGGGCAATAGACTTCTGTAGACACACCACCTCGGAAACCCAAGGAAGGGTCACTATGAGTCAAATCAACTCAACAGCAGTGAGTTTGGTTTTGGGTTTGGTGTACATGTCAGTAGCAGTTCCTGGGTGGCACAAACAATGAAACACAAAGTTGGTGGTTCATATCCACCCAGAAGCACCTAGGAAGAAAGGTCTGGTGATCTACTTCTGAAAGATCACATTCATGGAAATCCTATGCAGTGTAGCTCTACTCTGACATACACATGGAGTCACCTGAGTTTGAATTGACTTGATAGCAACAGCTTTTTTTAAAAGATATGTCTCTGTCTGTGTGTGTGTGTGTGTGTGTGTATAATCACTTTATAAAGAGCTCCCAGTATATTCAAAGTACTTTTCTTAGGAACAAGAAAATAAAGGGCCCAAAAAATATGAAAGTAAGACTCGAAATATAAAAATTAACATAATGTATGAATTATCCCTTAACCACACTAGCTCACATCTCCTGACTACCATCATCAGGTCCTATTGTGTTAAGTGAATCTATTACAATGATCAACATAATTATTTATAAAGATTAGCAATAAATTTACTAATTTTTAAGATTAAAAAAATTGTAATGGAACATATAGTGCAATAAGCTTTCATATATGACCTTTTTAGCCTTAGGCTTATAATTCTACCAAAAATGATTGGCTGGGCCACAACCTTTCAAGGGACTGGTCAATGACTATGCAAATTGAGTGACTTATGGTCTATTAAGGGGATTAGTCAGTTCCTGGTCTGGCTCTGGTGGTGTAGTGCCTAAGGCATTTGACTGCTAACAAGAAGGATGCAGTTCAAACCCACCAGCCAGTCCAGGGAAGGAAGACTGGGCAATCTACTTCCCTAAAGATTTACCACCTCATAAACTGCCCCCTCCCCCGGCTCCTCCCCCCCAAAAAAAACTCACTGCCATTGAGTCGATTCTGACTCACAGCAGCCCCTTGGGGTTTCCAAGGCAGTAAATCTTTATTGAAGTAGACTGCCCAGTCTTCCTTCCATGAGTGGTTGGGGGTTGAACCACCAACCTTCTGGTTGGCTGTCAAACGCCTCAGGTCCTATGCAACCAGAGCTCCTACCCGAAAGGGGTTGCCATGAGTCGGAATCGACTCACTGGCAGTGAGTTTGGTTTTTGAGCTTTTGGTCTGGCTGGGAGATCCATGCCTTGAAATTGAACCAAAGGGCCTATCCCACAGAGGTTGAGGGGGACCTCACTACCATCAAGAACAGTCTGGAATGAGTGTGTCTCTTGGACCCAGGGTCCCAGCACCTAAAACCTTCCAGACCCAGAAAGAAGAGCTATAACAATGAAGACTGTGCAAAAGATGGTAAAAAATGACAGCAAGCACAGCAGACAGAGTGCAGTGACAGAGTAACAGCAGCATCAATACAAGCAACGGGCACCAGGAGAAGCAAGCCGGACAGTGCAGTGGCCTTGCCGGTGCACAGAAAGAGAGAGAGAGCTGAGCACTCTGTGCAGGAGGCTTGCTGGCAGAGCTAAAGAGCTGTAATACTTGTCTGAGCAGGGCAGAGGCCCTGGCAGCAGAGGCCGAGAGGAGGGCACAACCTGCAGACTTAGCCAAGGGGAGGGCATGGCCTGCAGACACACTCAGGAAGGAAATGAGTACTGTCCTGGTTGGAAGCTGTCCTGATTGATTGACAACTTAATACTGTCCCCTGAGTTGCATCCTGCTCCTTCCAAGTTGATCCTGATTCCAAGTTGTAACCTGATAATTCCCTTACAAACCACGTAACTTTGAGTATGGTCTGTGAGTTATTTGTGGCAATTACAATGAATTATCAAACCTAGCAGAAAAGGAGAGTGCCGTGGGGAACGGCTAGTGTCAGAAATGGTGAAGAATTTGGGGAGTGGAGGTCTGTCTGACCTCTACTTTGTAGGAACCAGCTCTGTGCTGATCCTGTCATCCTTCCTTCTATATGTAGACAGTCCCTGACACCAGATTACAGAAGGTGGTAACACAAATTACTACTACTTCTATTAGTAACAACAATAGCAAGCACTAACTGAGTGCTTACTATGGGACAGGCATAATTCCAAACACCTGACATACAATTTAATAAAGCCTCACAACAACCCTAATAGGTAGATACTATTATTCTCACTTTACAACTTAGAAAACTGACACTCAGAGAGGTTAGGCAATTTTCCCAGAGTCACACAGCCAGTTAGTAGCAGTGTCACAATTCCAGAGTTATGTGGCTCCAGGATCTGTGCTCTTATTCATTATATTGCCCCTATAATTAATTTATTCTCTAAATTAAAATTATTCATAATAATGATTTTATTATAAGCAGTTTACAAATTGTAATACAAATTTCAATATATATTTTAATAATGTGTGGAAAAAATTATTCGAAGTCTACCATGACATTTGATGGTAGATAGATCTGTTGGTGAGTGATTAAAGAGAAATTTCAACACTAAATGTGAGAAACCATTTTAATTTTCCTGGAATCCACGTATCTGGGTCCATGAAGTTGGGGTAACCTACTCTGGCCATCTGCCCTTAGGTGTCCTTTTGAACCTTGAGCCTTTAAGGAACTGTTTTCATAGTTACCTCCATGTGAAATAATACCCTAGTAAGCAGCTTAGTAGTTATCATTTTGCCTTAGGCATTAGGTTCTTTTGGAGAATTGCAATCACCCTGCCTAGGCACTGCCTATATAACCTGTTTTCATTATTTCCTCTTCATATGTCCTCTTCAGCTGTCCCGATACCTCCAGGTTGACAAAGCCCAATTTGAATCATATCTTCTCAACAAAAAAATATATTCTGTTACACTGATTTCTGATGTGTCTCTGTGCATTTAGGTTTTTGACATGTTACCAGAGGGCATTCATTGAGAAAGGCTTACAGGAAATTCCAATAGCTTTTGAAGAGCAGTAATATACCAGCTGTTTAGATATACCCCCAGCTAGACTAAAAAATTTAGAAACATTCTTCCTACCCAAGATCTATTAAAATCACACGTTATCAACCTAGACTAGAAATCACCAAAATTGCCAAACAAACAAAAAAATTAACTAGTACAATACAAATGACCTCAGAATTAAAGGGTGGGCTTACAAAGATCATGGAACATCTCTAAAGCACTAAAACTATCACCCAAGCTGCCTCTTCTCTGAACTGCTAGAGTTCACTCTTCTAGCAACCTCATACACCTAAGATAAACTTGAAATTTTTATGTGAGTATAAAAAATGACATTTGGTAGAAACCAGAATTCAGCTCTGTCAGTGACCTCTCTTAAACATAACTCTACACTGCTAAACAACTCTTCTTAAGACACACTTAGTACCTTGAAACATGGCAAACATCATGTAACCTCTACAGGAACACATCTTGCATTCCCACCTAGCTTGCACTAATTTTTTTGTGTTCTGACAGTATCTAGAACATAGGAGGTACCTAACAGTCTAGTAACTGAATAAACATCTGGTGAACCAATAATTGAATGATGAGAAATAAATAATTCAAGGATATAAAGAAACGAAGAAAGAGAGGCAAACTGCATGGCAAAATATGCCAGTCTGAAATATGAATTATCATGTGTACTCTTCTCCTGTATCATTTGATACTTAAAGAACATTAAAAAATCTGGCTGACAAATATGTGTCTAACGGTTTTGCTGAGTTTGGGAGCCATGATGTACTTCATAGTAATAGTTTCTAAAGAAAATTAAATAGATAATGCTACAACACTCAACAGATGCCTGATACACAAGTTTGGATGTTGCAGCCTAGAAGTTCAAGATTACAGAGTTCTACAGTAAACTTTTAAATAGAGAGTACAGTACAGAATATACATAAGCCAGTAGTGTCATAGGCATTTATAATGACTATCAATAACATATATATATAT
>NW_006921896.1:1987083-1989661 GCF_000298275.1 Orycteropus afer afer
ATATATATAGACTGTATCCTTATGCACTTGGCAATACGATCACTTTGAGACACAAGATACACATATTACATGCAGGAAGGTGTTGCATTTACTATGTCCCCTTCTCTGACTGGGATTCATGAACTCTATTCTGACCTTATGAGATCACAGACACACATGTAGTAGGATGTTGCCTGAAGGATGTTATGCAGAGCATGCCTACATAGTTAACCACTTTTGCAATTAACAAATGGACTGAGCCTCATATCAAGATGCATACCACCGTGTTTTCAAATTTTTAAGTTACAAGTACTACCTTTTATTAACAACCATGTTGTTGTTTTTGTTAGGTGCCACTGAGTTGTTTCTGACTCATAACGACCCTCTGCACAGCAGAACAAAACACTCCCCAGTCCTGTGCCAGCTTCACAATCCTTGCTATAGCTGAGCCTCCATAATTGTAGCCACTGTGTCAATCCATGTTGTTAGGGGCCTTCCCCTTTTTTGCTGACCCTCCACTTTACCAAACATGACATCCTTCTCCAGGGAATGGTTCCTTTTGATATTATGACCAAAGTAGGTGAGACAAAATCTGGACATTCTCACTCTCAAGAAGTATTCTGGCTGCACTTCTTCCAGGGAAGATTTGTTAGTCTTTTTAGCAGTCCATGGTACTCTTAGCATTCTTCTCCAACACCATATCTCAAAAGCATCAACTCTTCTTCTGTCTTCCTTATTCATTGTCCAGCTCTCATACGCATAAGAGGCAACTGAAAATACCATGGCTTGGGTTAGGTGCACCTTAGTCTTCAAGGAGACATCTTTGCTCTTCATCACTTGAAATAGGTCCTTTGCAGCAGATTTGCTCAATGCAATACATTATCTGATGTCTTTTTTTTTTTTTTTTTAATTGTGATTTGGGTGAAGATTTACAGAGCAAATTCACTTTTCATACAGCAGTTCACATACACTTTGTCTCATGACATCGACCACAGTTTACCACAATGCAACAGCTCCCCTCCCACCTCCTCCCCACAGTTACCTCTTCCCAGTGTCCAACCCTCCATGCATTCCTGCCCCCTGAGCCATCTCCCTGTGCATAAGCAGCCCTTCTTTCTCCCAAGATTGTTCTCTCCAAGGACTGTATCTACTTGAGGTAAATATTCAACTCATATGCCTGTATGTTGTTTCACTGGAAACCACAGGTGTGGTTTCAATTCCAGACTGGAAAGGTAGCGAGGGGCCATAGCTCAGTGGTTCCACCAGGCTCTATTGGACCAGCAAACCTGGTTCCCCTCTTTTTTTCCTCCAAATGATTTTGAGTTTTGCTCCACATTGTTCTCCCTCTCTATCAAGGAGCTCCTACATAGATCCCCTTCCAAGTGGATGACAGTGGTAGCTGGGCACCATCTAGTTCTTCTGGTCTCACAGTCGTATAGGCTGCAGCTCAGATGGTGGACCAGTCGCTAGGACTAATTGTTTCCATGAATTTTGGTTTTCTTCATTCTTCTTTGCTCTGGACTAGGAGAAACCCATCGTTGCATCTAGATGGCAGCTTGCTAGCTTTTAAGATCCCAGTCACTATTCACCAAAGTAGGAGGTGGAACAATGTTTTGTATAGTATATTATGCCAATTGAGCTTGATGTCCCCTGCGACTATGGTCCCAAGCCCGCAGGTTCAACTACTCGGTCTCTCTGGGTAGCTCGCTGTGACCAAGCAGTGACCACAACCTTGCCCCTTGTCAGCTCTACTATACACCTGGGAATTCTGTTCATTCACATAAACTTATAGGACCATTGTCTGCCAACCCTATATGTGTTCTTGGATACACTCCCCATTTCATAGACATACCTAATTGTACAGTCTGTCCACACATCTGTCCATCCGTATATCCATGTTTGCCCTCACTGACAACGCAGTGCAAAAGGGTTCATCTTTGTTGTCTGTACCTCCCATGTACCACTCTATGTCTTTCTCTTCCTCAATGCCGCCATATTGGTCACTCACATTTGGTATATTGCCCTTCTCTTCACCCAAATCAATACTTATCTCTATCTATCTAACAGCCTTCCCTTCCCACTCCTCATACCCCTAGTAACCAACAAAGAAAATTTCCTTCAATAGATAAACCTTTCCTTAACTTTTACAATAACAAACTAATATTGGTCCTTTTGTGATTGACTTATTTCACTCAGCATAATGTCCTCCAAGTTCATCCACGTAATGTGGTGTTTTGCAGATTCTACATTATTCTTTAGTGTTGCAGAGTATTCATTGTGTGTATGTACCATAGTTTGGTTATCCATTCCTCAGTTGATGGACACCTAGGTTGTTTCCATCTTTAGGCTATTGTAAATAGTGCTGTGATGAACATGGGTATGCATATATCTGTTCTTGTCATGGCTCTCACTTCTTTAGGGTATATACATAGTAATGGAATGGCTGGGTCAAATTGTATTTCTAATTCCAACTTTTGAAGGAATTGCCATACTGCTTTCCACAACAGTTGTACCATTTTACAGTCCCACCAGCAGTGTATGAGAGTCCCGATCTCTCCATAACCTCGCCAGCATTTGTTATTTTCTGTCTTGTTGAACT
>NW_006921896.1:1995136-2005260 GCF_000298275.1 Orycteropus afer afer
GGACTGTTGTTGTCTCCCACTCAATTAGACACAAATTACAACTGAATAACCATCAAAAAAACTAAAAGCACATGGACAAAAAATACACCGTTTTCAGTCATGTAGTGCCAGTCCAGAGAGTTCTTGGGGTTACTGGAAAGCAGAACCTGTTCTTAAGCCCTTGGAATCTGGTAGAGCGTTGTCTCTTTAGGTTGTCTCTAGCTACTGGTTACGTGTTGATTTGTTTTGTCTTGGTTTTATGGTTTAATATATTGAAATGGTGAAGCTGGTGTGTTTTATCTTATTATTGATTCCGGTGTGATGTTTTCTTTGTGATGGCAGAATTACTGTGTGTAGTGTAGATATGTGTTTCTGTTTTTCATACAGAGAGTTTAGAGTTTGAAGCATGAGGTTTTATGGTAATTGGCTCAATATGGTTTCTTCTACTGAATGAGTGAGTTATTGGCGGAAAAGGTGGGAGCAGAAGAAGGAAAGCTTGGTGTTACTAGGTTCGGTTTCTAGGGCTTTGAGCAGGGTATTACTGATGACGTATTTATTTGCAAGACCACAGCTCAACCTTAGGAAAAATTTCTCTTGTTAGAGGGTCACAAATTTCCGCCAATTTCAGGCACACTCAAAGACCCCGTCTCTGCGGCCCCACAGCACCAAAGCATGACTCCAGGGCAAAATTCTTGGGATTGCACTCAGTTGCAGTTTTTTTTTGCTCTCCGTGCCTCATCTGCCCAGGGTGGTGACACAATCCCGCCAGACCGGTAATGGTCGGCTCTGGAGTTTGTGATATCGCTCACCTGCGGCACCAAAGATGCGCTCAATTTTAGCTGTGGTGGAGTTGGGGGAGTACCTGCCAGTGACCTGCAGTCCCAATAACCGTGGCAAAGAAAAGCACAGTGTCTTCCAGTCTGACCCAAGCCCGCTCTGTAATCCTTTGGGAAGGGAGGGAGCTAGCCTTTCTGGTGCACCAGTGAAATCTCCACCTGAGTCTCAGCAATGGTGCCCAAGTCCGGCAACACCCAGACCACCCAAATTACCAACAAAATCAGACGCTGGAGGCAGGTCTCTGCCGCTGCCCACTGGAATATTGTATTGGTCGCTGGTAAGCTGGTATAATGACCACATTCTTGGCTCGGGGATCTTAGGTGTCCGCCTCTGCCCAGCAGACAGTGACTGCCCCAGAAAGGTTCCCAATGGTCTCTCTCAGGTGCCCATTCATCTTCAAGCAGTAGCTCTTTCCTAAATAATCTCCCTGTGCCTTTCCTCCAATTCTGCTCTTCTGTGTTTGGTGCACTCTGATTCAGTGAGCTGTTCAGAACACCAAAGATACCAATTCAAACTGTTGTACCTAGTTCTTAAAGCCCTTAGATGCCAGAGGGAAAAATAAATGTGCTGCTCACTGGTGAGACTCCATTTTGAATCCCCGTCATCTGATGTCTTGACTGCTGCTTCTATTGGTGTTGATTGTAGAACCAAGTAATATGAAGCCCTGGCAATTTCAATCTTTTCTCTATCTATCATGAAACTGTTTATTGGACCAGTTGTGAGGATTTTTGTTTTCTTTATATTGAGGTGTAAATCCATACTGCAGACTGCAGTCTTTAATCTTCACCAGTAAGTGCTTCAAATCATCCTCACTTTCAGCAAAGTTATGTCATCTGCATATCTGCATAACAGTCTTCTTCCAATCCTGATCCCATGTTCTTCTTCATATAATTCAGCTTCTCAGATTATTTGCTTAGCATACAAATTGAGTAAGTATGGTGAAAGGATACAACCCTGACACACTTCCTTCTTGATTTTAAACCACACAGGATCCCCTTGTTCTGTTCAAACAACAGTTTCCTGATCTATGTACAGGTTCCTCATGAGTACAATCAAGTGCTCTGGAATTCCCATTCTTCTCAATGTTATCTATAACTTGTTATGATCCACACAATCAAATGCTTTTGCATAGTCAATAAAACTTAAGAAAACATCTTCCAGATATTCTTTGCTTTGAGCCAAGATCCATCTAACATCAGCAATGATATCCCTCGTTCCACATCCTCTTCTGAACCCAGCTTGCATTTCTGGAAGTTCTCTGTAATATACTGCCACAACCATTTTTGAATTATCTTCATAAGATTTTACTTGTGTGTGATAGTAATGATATTGTTCAAGAATTTCCATATTCTATGGGATCACCTTTCTTTGGAATGGGTACAAATATGAATCTTTTCCAGTCAGTTGGCCAGGTAGCTATCTTATAAATCTCCTGGCATAGCTGAGTGAGTGCCTCCATCACAGCATCCGTTTGTTGAAACATTTCAATGGGAATACCGTCAACTCCTGGAGCCTTGTTCTTTGCCAATTCTTTCAGTGCAGCTTTGACTTCTTCCTTCAATACCATTGGTTCTTGATCATATGCCACCTCCTGAAATGGATGAACATCGACCAATTCTTTTTGGTCAATTAACAAGTATGCTCATTAATAAATATATATATATCTTCTAAAATGCTTAAATATCTTTAAAGGAGTAAGCTGAGTACATAGAAAAAAATATGACTTTTGATTAACCAGAAAATGAAATTATTAAATGATATTTGCTTCTGATCCTTAAGTCTCTGGACCAAAAAGCTGTCCACTCAGCTATCAAAAGTGACGAGATGTTCCATTGTTCTTTTTTCCTTTCCCCCTGAGCTTTATATGTGTGTGTGTGTAGAAGTTCTGGTTGTGTCGTAGTTAAGGCATTTGGCTGTTAACCAAAAGGTCAGTAGTTCGAACCCACCAACTACTCTGCAGAAGAAAGATGAGGCCAGTCTGCTTCAGTAAAGATCTATAGTTTTAGAAATCTATGAGGCAGTCTACCCTGCCTTATCAGGTCACTATTAAGTCAGAATCAAACTCGATGACAGTGGTCCAGTTTGTGGGATAAATATGTATGTAACAAAACATCTGCCACTTTATATTCTCATATGTACAATTCAGTGATGCTGTGTTCATCATGTTTTGCATAACCATCACCCTTAACAAAAGTTCAGGGTCCTTAAGTAATGAGCCCCCTTCCTCCCTACCTCCAACCTACCCCTGGTAACCACTAATAAATTTAGGTCTGTATACACTTGTTTACTCTACATATTTCATGCAAGTGACATCATATTTGTCCTTCTGTGGCTGGCTTTTTCACTTAGCATAGTGTTTTCAAGGTTCATTCATGTTGTAGAAGGTTTCAGGACTTCACTTCTCTTTATGACTGTGTAATATCCCATTGAATGCATGTACTATATTTTATTGCACCATTCATCTGTCAATGAACATTTAGGTTATTTTTATCACTAGGCTACTGTCAATAGTGCTGCCACGAACATTGTTGTACATGTGTCTGTATTCCTACTTTCAATTATTTGGGGTATGTACTTATAAGTTTTATTATTATCATTATGATCCTTATCAAAAAGGGTTGTGTAATCTCCTAGACCATGTGCCATTTCTAATGACAAAGAGACCTAACAAACGCAATGCTGAGATCTGGATATCCCCTATGGTACTTTTTGTCCTTATGTCAGAGTTATGTCCACGGAAACATGAACTTTAATAACAGGAGCTCATTACAGGATTTCTTCTATTTCCTTTCAGTTCAGCCAGTCTGCTTTTTGGCAAGAGCTGATTAGCATGACAGAATTATTGTGTCCTTCAAATGCCCGAGTGCAACCTGATAAGCTAGTTGAAGGTGTGACTTCTACCAGGTTAGCAGCAACCACAGCCTTGGGAATAGAGGCTTTTGAGATGCTCTGCTTTATAAACCTCATTTATCAAACAGCAGGAGAGCTATTACACATGGTGATGGGCATTATGGAAATGCTTAGACTAAATACAAAATGTGAATATGAACTGCATTAAACTATCTGCAAGAAAGAGAGAAACTAACTCAGGGGGAAGTAAAAGGAACCAATCATAGATATGAATCAAACAAGGTTTCACAGAAATGTTAGAGCATGCTTATAAATTGTGACCCTTGGGGTTTACTAAGAATTTTTTTAAATTTCACATAGCCAAATTAGATTAAACTAAATAATTGTGCCTCCCACAGCTCTTGCCTATTTAAGACAGGGAGAAATGTTAGAGGAGGTTTACATACATTCAGATATCCCTAATAACACAAGGATTAATTTATGCTAAAATCTAATATTGGAAATCAGGGGAACTTATGGGGAAAGGAGAACCATCCATTTAGCTGAACAGTAGTGTTTTACATTGTGTCTGGGTGGAAACAAGAGAGGCAAGTTAAACTGAGGTAATATTTTTTTTATATTTTTTCCTATCAACAACCAGTTTCTATTCTCGTTTAATAAAATGTTTCAAGATTTGCCTTAATATTCAAACACAGATTAATCACTGATTGGAATATTAAAAGAAAAAACCCTCAAATTATTATTATTATTTTAATTAAAAAGTAAAAGGGCGGGTGGGCACACAAGTCTTCCTGTAATGCCAGCTCTATACCTCTATGCCTTATCAAACTATTGGTGAACAAACATGTGAGGAAGTTAGGAATGCTCCTAAAACTGAAAAATATCCCTGATTTTTAAAGGGAGATGAGGTTCATACCAAAAAGGTCATATGAGAGAGGAATATGCAAGAGTTATAATGAAGACTTCAAAAAAAAAAGTTTCACGTTGACTTTAGATGGGGCTTTAATACTCTGATCATGAACAACACTTCTGGGAATCACAGACTTCTTTGCCTTTGGCCAACACACAAATGAACGAGTCACAGATACACCTATGCTAGAACCCTGTGCTTTCTGACACATGGGAAAATATTTTGGGCCCACACAATCAGGAGTTTGGGTATGTTAATGTGTCCTTGAAAGGCCCCCTCCCCATCATATACATGAAATTGGCCACATAAAAACATTACATATGTGAGAAGGAGAGAAGGGAGAGAGAGTTCAAGGAAAACACTGTAGCTTCTGGGGCAGCACAGCAATAGGAACCAGTAAGATATTATCAAAGAGGAAAAATGAAGAAATAAACCCTTAAAATCCTTAACATCACTGTGGAGTACTTTACATCACTGCTCTGCAGCATGCACATAATTATACTTCTAAAGGACAAAAATGAACTCATGTACCCTGCAGTTGTGCCAGTCAGACAAAGGGCATAAATTTGTTATTTGACTACTGGCAGAAGAGAGTCAAGGCAAATGTTCAAACAGAAGAATTCTGTCCTTGCACATACACTCCCTGCTGCCACTTTTCCTTCTGCTCAGCAGTCAGATGAACTGTGTCCAGGGTTCTAAGGTCATTTGCATTTTAACAGGAAACAAAATTTCAAGGCAAAGAAATGAATCCTCTAGATTTGTGCTAGGTAATCACAACCATGCTGGGGGGAGGCCCCAATGAGAATGGAAATAAGTCCAGTCAGCAGAGTGGGTGTTGGGGACAGGTATTATTCCATTCACAGACAACAGCAGGAAGCAAAACATAATAGTAAATCTTAACATTCCAATTTGTTCAAAACTATCTGCTAGGACCCTTGTAGTAGACTACCACAGGATTAACTCCTTACACTCACTTCTTTTCTTCACACTCTTCAAAGCTTTGGAGAAAACTAAATATAGTCACTCTTTTTAATCCTTCATCCTTCAAAGTCCTTCAATCTGGGCAATAATATCAAGTTAAAATCACAAACCTGCCCAAGCTCCTAGAAACACCCTGTCTGGGGCGGGGATAAGAGGCGAAAGGTCAGCACAACCTACATTACTTACAACAGAGTATCTCTGTCCCTGGTATCCTTTCCAGGTCTAGCAACTCTCCAGGTGATGGTTCTCAACAAGCATACATAGAAAATAAGATCATTCTTCTTTTCCCATTCGTTAAAAATAAACCCAAATGGTTCCCAGCTGTAGAACACACTGAAAAAGTTCAATGAAGACAGGGAAGTGCCCACCCACATAATCTTTCCATTCGAAGATGCACTATTCCAGAGCTGTTACGGAGTTTATGATAAACAGACAAGATTAACCAACAATGGAAATTTCTGGAATCAATTGCAATTTACACTAGAACTTTGCTTATCCCAAAATGAGATTGCAAGCTTGGGATGGATTCGGTGGTTGAATCCAAATGCATTCTTGACACATGTCTAGCTCAAGTTTCTTGTATTCACTACCCTTGCCTACAGAGGGAGGCTCCAGGGTGACTGAGGCACTGGCTGATGCAGTGTCTAGGCAGAAGAAAGGTGGTTGCCTTGACACTGTTCAATCACCCTACACTCCCAGGAACCACCACGCACAACTGCCTTGACAAGGCCCTGTCAGTATGCTCCACTGGAAGAATGGCAGAGTGCACTCAGATGTACTCACCATGATACCTTCCACAGATACTGCCTATCTTTGTACTGCAAAGTTTTTGTTTCCTTTCCTACCTGCCACCCAGGTTGGATCCTCTTACTCCAGTGTGAGGCGTGTCTGAGCGACTGGCTCAACAGGGAGGCTACCTGACACGAGGTGGAGCCACAGAGAAGAAAGCAAGGAGGGTGGCCTTCACAGGCTGTAATGCCATTTAATCCACTAAAGTTGTGCAGTCATCTTTCGATTTGAATCTATTTCATCAAGAGCTACAATAATGTTAATGGTGATGGGAAAATCACATTGATTAAGGGTAGGATTGCATGGCCAATTGCTGTAACTGATGTCAATAAGTTGTACACCTATAAAATGCTGAACTGGCAAAAGTTGTGTGATAGATATATTTACAATGACAAAAAAAAAGTAGCTGCTAAGGCTGCTTATGTATAACCAAAAGTCTCAAGGGCTTTGGTTACTTGGTTTGGAGGTTTCGGTTCCTGGTTTCATGGGACATCCCAGTAAATTGGCCTAATAATGTTTTTAGCGCTTCTGTTCTACCTCCTACAGTGTTGCACAGTGTCTGGGATCTTAAAAGCTCGCAACTGGCCATCCAAGGTACCGCAGTTGGTCTCTATTATCCTAGAGCAATAGAGGAAGAAGGATAGCAAGGAACAGGAGGAGGACATGGAATGTATGGCTAATTGCTTACATGAACAACTGCCTCCTTTGCCATGAGACCAGAAAGAAATGGATGGTGCCTGGCTATCATTAATGAACATTTTGATCAATACTTCTATAGAAGAATACTGAACAAAAAGGGAAAAATGCAGAAAAGAATTTCAAATACTCAAGCTCTAGACTTTCTGGAGCCATAGGGGCTAGATGAACCCCACAAATTATTGCCCTGATATAATTTTTTTAGTTTAAACCAAAAATATTCCCTGAAGTCTTAAAACCAAACAATAGTTTAGCTTAACTAGTAAAGAATGTCTGCCTTGAATATTAAGCTCTTTGAAGATCTATGAGATCAAAGTGACAACAGTAACTCAAAAGATTAGATAGGAACCTTAGGGGGCAATGAGTTTATGTTAATGAGGGTGAAACAACATAAAAAAGGAGGGTGAGAATGTTTGGACAATTCAAAGAATGTAATTAATATCACTGAATTGTACATGCAGAAACAGTTGAACTGGTACATGTTTTGTTGTATAAATTCTCACAGCAACAAAATAAATTTAAAAAAGAATATTAGAACAGGACATCACCTTCTTTTACAGACTCAGTAAAAAGAAGAAATGTGCCCAAGGCCATGCTATCCTTTCCTGGTGGATGAAAGACTCAAAAACTCCAAAAAACTCATTGCCGTCGAGTTGGATCTGACTCATAGTGACCCCTCCTTTGGTTTCCAAGGCAGTATCACTATGGAAGTAGAATGCTTGATCTTCCTTCCAAGGAGTGGCTAGTGGGCTTCAACCGCCAGTCTTTTGGTTAGCAAATACCTTAGGCACTATGCCACCAGAGCTCCTGGATGAAAGACTAGACCCCAGTTTTCAGATTCCCAGTTCAGCAGTCTTTCCTGTAACCCCACACCAAGCTTTCCATAGTGCAGCTAAAACATGGGCTCACATGAGTTGAAATCAGCTCAAGAGTAACTGGTTTGCAGTAGGAGTGTCACCTTTCATCACCAGCCTCACGACACTTCAACATTCCAGAACTACTGTTGCACCTTCATACCCATGCCTTTATTTTAATCATTAGGTATGTTCAGGTCATAAGAAGTTTGGTGTTCCTGTCATGTACATGTGCACACATATGTGCACACACATTTGCTGAAGACTTAGTCATCTTTCCACTCAATCCCTAAAAGCAGAACAAATCCTCCTGTCTTATGCCTGCCAGAATGTTAAACGTACTGCACACATACTTCTATCTAGCACTTGTCACATGGAATCACTGGAGCCACATAAGCACTGGATCTCCTCTTCTTTCTAATCACACCAACAAGCAATGTGTCTGATGCTAAAAGCTTAACAAAAGCACACTGCAGAAATAAATAAATAGGTAAGTAGGGAGAAAAGTTTCTGATGTTAATTGTAAACTGTCACATCTTTGCATGCAATTACTAGGGAATACCTATTTCTTGAACTCTGAACAAACTAGTCATCTTCCCTCCCATGGTAAATGATACTATATATTATCTCATAAAATGAAAAAGGAAAGTCTGCTTCTCCATCAAAAGGCTTGAATTAGACACAAAGGTAGTGAACAATAGGGAATCACTGCACCGTTCAAAAGAGCAAGATAACCCATTAGTTTGGAAAGCTTCAACCAGCCCCCTCCCTTTTGCCTTTCCATTCTCCCTGATAAAGAAAGGCAGACTAGGTGTACTTACCTGGCTTGTTTCCTTCCCTTGCATGGCCCAGCTGTCCCTTGGTGTTCAAACCACATGTATAAACTTCCCCACCCTCCAGCAGGAAAACGGAGTGGTTTCCTCCACAGGCGACTTCCTTGACACTTCTATCAGATATGAATCCACACACCTGTGGCTCTGCTACAATCCCTTGCAGGTTGGTACTGATACCAGGTTGGCCCAGAGACCAATATCCCCAACATAACATTGTTCTTATCCTTCAGGGAATCATGTAGCCTAGAAGAGAGTTTATTTAACGAGAAAAAAAAAGGGGGTCAGAAAAAATGAATTGTAAGCAATAAATGTAACTAATTTTTTTAAATATCCCTAATAAGCCGTCATATAGTTTACATCTCAAAATAAAACAAATATCATTTTGAAAGTAGTTATATATAATAATAACATTTCATGTTTGAATAAAAGTTTAGAAAAGCATTTTAAAACAAATTTTATTTTCCTAATAGCCTTATGAATGAACACAGACAGAACATGGATTTCAGATTATTGATGAGCACTGGAAATTTGCTGAAACAATCTTAACAAATCAAAGCAGTAGCAGTTTTGAAATTACTCTGATCTCACTATGGCCTTCCTCATTGCACCTCTGAGTTTTCTGCTTATTTAATGTTTTTTTTTTTCTTAAACCAATTGACTCCTTTAGGTATTCTATTGTTAGCATGGATATTAGTATTTCACCACTTGAAATGAAAATAAGCAATGGAAAAAAATATATATATCTGCTCCTGTCACTCCCTCTTACCCAGATCTGAGCCTCTGGGGACCATTCCAGCCACAATCAGCCTGCATCCCTCTGACATGTCTCGTATATTGTCTTGATTGGTAGTTTTCTCTGTATCTTTATAACTTAACTCCTCAGATGGATTTCAGTCTCCTCACATACAAACCCTACAGTATAACTTATACCTCTCTTCTATTTAACAGGTACAGTACTCAATCAACTTTTGGCTGATTGATTACTGCTGACTCTACCATAGAGTTTCACCATCTTTTAAAAATCCACGGCCCCCTTTTATGTAAACAAACAAAAACCTCATCTCTGTTTTTTTTAAGGTCATTATGTGCCATCAAGTTGTCTCCAACTCATAACGCTGCCTTATGTACAACAGAATGAAACACTGCCCAGTCCTATGCCAGCCTCAAGATTCCTACTATACCTGAGCCATTGCAGCCACTGTGTCAATCCATCTTGTTGAGAGCCTTCCCCTCTTTCGTTGACCCTCCACTTTACCAAGTATGACATCCTTCTCCAGAGAATAATCCCTTCTGACATGACCAACATGCCTCTCTCTATTAGTTACCATCACGTCGATTCTGACTCATGGCAACCCCATGTGTGCAGAATAGAACTGTGCTCCACAGGGCTGTCAA
>NW_006921896.1:2005360-2008279 GCF_000298275.1 Orycteropus afer afer
TCCTGGATGAAAGACTAGACCCCAGTTTTCAGATTCCCAGTTCAGCAGTCTTTCCTGTAACCCCACACCAAGCTTTCCATAGTGCAGCTAAAACAGAATTAACACAAATTGAGTGACTGCTACCTGCCAGACTACATTAGATATTTATACAGATTACTTCCTCCAACGACAGAACATGCATTATAATCCCTATTTCAGGTGAGAAAACATTCAGAAAGGGTAAAGGCTTACGTGTTGTTATGGTGCTGAACAGTTTAGGTGTTCCAGACTAAGCATAAAAACCTGGTGATCTACTTCAAAAATCAGCCAACAAAAACCCTACGGATCATAATGGTCAGATCTCATTGTGCATTGGGTCATCATGAGTTGGGGGCCAATTCCATGACAGCTAACAACACAACACCTCCACTAGCTTTTTCTGACTCCAGAGTTCACCATGCTGTGCATCCAAGTATACTGGATAGACCTCTTCTTTGCCATAAAATACTCCCTTCAAAGACTGGCCTCCAAGGATCTTCAGTGTGACATAGGTTGTAACTATCTCTAAATCCTGGCTGAATGCAGACGTTTCTGTAGGAAGGAACACATTCTTGGGCTGGAACCTGCCATGAACTATTTGTAGGCATTAGTTTGTTAGACATTGGCTCTCACCTTGGGAACAGAGAGCAAAGGGAGTTGCTTAATGTAAGACACAAAGGAGTTTTAGTAGGAGGAGAGGAAAGAAGACCTTGGCTTAATCTTTTCCAATATGAAAACCATTTTTTAAAACATTCCTGCCACCTCTATGATGTTGTTGTTCAGTACTATTAAGTCCATTTTTGACTCACAGCAACCCACACATGACAGAATAGAGCTGCTCAATAGGGTAATCTTTACTGAAGCAGATCACTGGGTAATTATCCTGTGTGGAGTGGCTGAGTGAGTTCAAACTGCCAACTTTTCAGTTAGCAGCCAAGTGCCAATAGGTCTCCCTGTCTCTATGACAGGTACCTGGTACAGTTATGCAGTATGTTTGTATCATATTCATATCACCAGGTCTTTATGCTTAGTTGGAACAGCTAAACCTGTTCAGCACCATAGCAACACATAAGCCTTTACCCTTTCTGAATGTTTTCTCACCTGAAATGGGGATTATAATGCATGTTCTGTCTGTCATTGGTAGAAGTAATCTGTATAAATATCTAATGTGATATTGGTGAAACACATAATGAATAGAATTTATTAATTTGATTTGTGAATTAGTGGCACTTTTAGTTGAATTTTTATTTTTAGTAAACAACAGGATTTGCTGACATTTAATAACCTGCATTATCAGGTACATATAAAGGTGTTGGTGCATAAGTTGCTACTAACCCTTCCATGAACTCCCAAGAGTTCAGGACTCACACACAGGTAAGCAAATAAGTTGGTGTGTCCCAGGGAAGGCTCCAATGAAGAAGCGTAGGAGCAAAGAATGGAGAAGTGGGACCACATTTCACATACTTCGTATTTTGCTTAAGACCAGCCCTGTAGCCTTTTTTCCCCAATGGTTAATATAAAAATTAATTATTATAAATTTATACTGACATTTGGACAAGGTAACTATAGAACACAGCCACTTCCTATGGGAAGGGATTCAGAAGGGAGAAGAGAGATGTGATAAAGAGTAACTTATTTTGTCATAGTATTGACATCATAATTTCATTTCAGAATTTCAGTTCTGTAGGATTTTTTGACTGCTAACCAGAAGGCTGGTGGTTCAAACCCAACAGCCACTCCTTGGAAGGAAGGTTGGGCAATCTACTTCCGTAGTGATACCGCCTCGGAAACTCACAGAGGGGTCGCTATGAGTTGGGTCCAACTTGACAACACATAACAACAACAACAACAAAGATTTGTTTGTTTGAAAAATGTATATTCTGGGCAGTTTCATTTGATAAAATAAAAGCAATTGTGATGTAATACTGTACAGGTTTTGTTTGCTTTCAAAATATGCAAAGGTCTTATGAGCTATAAAACTATTTCAAAGTAAAAAAGAGAAGAGGGACACAGCATTACAGAAGAAATGTATCTCATACTGATGGAAAACTTACTTGCCTAAATGAACACACACACACAATAAAAGCTTTGGTTTCTAGATTTGATCTGGATTGAATGAAAAGGGAGGCAGGTAACAAAGAAAATGGGACATGACCATGTTTTGTGTGACAAATACACAGTCACAACCACAATTTAAGATACTACCCTATCACTGCTTCCCAAAAGGGACTCATTTAAACATCATCACTACTACTTCAAATGCAGCTGAAGTCTAAGGCTGAGAAAGCACCTCATAAATCCATGATATAATACTGAAGGTCAAACTTAGATTCTTTCAACAATAAAAGTGGAAGAAAAAAGAAAGTCAAACCCACAGAGTAAATATGCAAAGCATCTGTTATAAATAAATGAAAGGTATTAAAGTATTTCCAGTTTATAGGAGTCCCCAGAAAGTACAAACAGCATTCAACTACTAATAGAAAGGCTGGCTGTTCAAATCCACTATGTCAATCCATCTTGTTGAGGGCCTTCCCCTCTTTTGTTGACCCTCCACTTTACCAAGCGTGACATCCTTCTCCAGAGAAAAATACCTTCTGACAACATGACCAACATGCCTCTCTCTATTAGTTACCATCAAGTCAATTCTGACTCATGGCAACCCCATGTGTGCAGAAAAGAACTGTGCTCCACAGGGCTGTCAAGACTATGACCCTTAGGAAGCAGAGGCATCTCAGAAGAAAGACCTGCAGATCTACTTCTGAAAAACTGGCCATTGAAAACCCAGTGGAATGCAGGCCTACTCTGCAAACATGGGCTCACATGAGTTGAAATCAGCTCAAGAGTAACTGGTTTGCAGTAGGAGTGTCACCTTTCATCACCAGCCTCACGACACTTCAACAT
>NW_006921896.1:2011724-2012293 GCF_000298275.1 Orycteropus afer afer
TGCCACTGAGTTGGTTCCGACTAATAGGGACCCTATGTACAACAGAATGAAACACTGCCCAGTTGTGCAACATCCCCCCAATCCTTCCTATACTTAAGCCCATCATTGCAGCCACTGTGTCAATCCATCTTGTTGAGGGTCTTCCCCATTTTTTCTGACTCTCCACTTTACTAAGCATGATATCTTTCTCCAGGGAATTGTCCCTCTGACAACATGTCCAAAGGGATTTCTTTCTATAACATGGACAAGCTATGAAAACACTATGTTGTTGTTGTTAGGCGCTGTCGAGTCATTTCCGACTCATAGCAACCCCATGCCATGCACAGGAGAACGAAACACTGCCTGATCCAGCACCAGCTCTATGATCCCTGCTATACTTGAGGCCATCATTGCAACCACTGTGTCAATCCATCTCGTTGAAGACCTCCCCCTCTTTTGTCGACACTCCACCCTAACAAGCATGACATCCTTCTCCAGGGAATGGTCCCTTCTGACAACATGACCAAAATAGGTGAGATGAAGTCTGGCCATTTTCGCTTCCAAGGAGCGCTTCGGGTGCACTTCCTCCA
>NW_006921896.1:2013733-2047753 GCF_000298275.1 Orycteropus afer afer
GCTTGCTTTCTTCATGGATGATGATATACTTGA
This sequence comes from Orycteropus afer afer, assembly GCF_000298275.1. Taxonomy (NCBI): domain Eukaryota; kingdom Metazoa; phylum Chordata; class Mammalia; order Tubulidentata; family Orycteropodidae; genus Orycteropus; species Orycteropus afer. Next base: position 2,013,767 of record NW_006921896.1, read on the forward strand.
TGTCATCCCACAATTCTTCTGGTTTTCGGTCACTGGTGTTCAATTCATCAAATCTATTCTTTAACTTCAAGTTGAACTTGCATATGAGCAGTTGATGGTCTGTTCCAAAATCAGCTCCTGGCCTAGTTTTGGCTAAAGATAATGAGCTTTTCCATCGTTTCTTGCCACAGATGTAGTCAATCTGATTCCTGTGTGTTCCATCTGGTGACATCCACATGTACAGCCACCATTTGTGTTGTTGAAAAAAGATATTTGTAATGAATAAGTTGTTGGTCTTGCAAAATTCTACCATGCAAGTTCCAGTATTATATCTGTCACCAAGGCCAAATTTTCCAACTACCGGTGATTCTTCTTTGTCTCCAACTTTTGTATTCCAGTCACCAGTGATAATTAGCACATCCTGATTGCATGTTCAGTCAATTTCAGACTGCAAAAGTTGATAAAAAATCTTCGATTTCCTTATCTTTGGCTTTGGTGGTTGGTGCATAAATTTGAATAATAGTCATATTAATGGGTCTTCCTTGTAAGTGTATGGATATTATCCTATCACTGACGGCACTGTACTTCAGGACAGATCTCGAAACATCCTTTGTCATGATGAATGCCTTGCCATTCATCTTCAAACTGTCATTCCCAGCATAGTAGATCATATGGTTGTCTGATTCAAAATGGCCAAAATGAGTCCATTTCAGCTCACTAATGCCGAGGATATCAATCTTTATGCATTCCATTTCATTTTTGACTACTTCAAATTTTCTTAGATTCATACTTCGTACATCCCATATTCCGATTATTAATGGACGTTTGCAGCCATTTCTCCTCAATTTGAGTGGTGCCACATCAGCAAATGGAAGTCTCGAAAGCTTTACCTAATCCATACGAGTAAGGCTGGTTTTACTCTGATGATGCAGCTCTTTCCCAGTCCTATTTTGAGAGCCTGCTAACCTAAGTGACTCATCCTCCTCCTCTGTATTGGACAATGTTTCCAGACTATTCATAAAGTTGTGCAGTAATGTGTCAGACAGTTTTCTCTGCTGTTCATAAGGTTTTTCCCTGGCCAATTCTTTGAGAAGTGGATGGCCTCTTCCTTCTTCCTAGTCTATCTCAGTCTGCAAGTCCGGCTGATACCTGTGCACCATGTGCACCCTGCTGGGTTTGAAACACCAATGGCATAGCCTCAAGACTCACAGCAACGCATCACCACAGTAGGACAAACCAACAGACAAGTTTGTCTCCCTTAGCTGTTGGAAACCTCTCCAACCTCCCCTTACTGGATCCCTGTGGCTGGCTCCCCGCTCCGTCCCGGTCCCCCTCGCCTTTTCTCTCCTTTCCCCGCTTTCCCACCTTGCCTCTTTGGGGTGTGGCCTGGGTTCCCTCCCCTCACCTGGATCCCTGCGGCTGACTCCTTGCTCTGTCCTGGTCTCTCTGGCCTTTTTTTATGAAATTTCTAGGACAGGCAAATCTATAGACACAAAAAGCAGATTAGTGGTGATCTAGTGTTGGGGAAGGTGGAAAGTGACTGCTCTTATTTCCTTACAGGGATGATAAAAAAATTCTAAACTTAAGATTGTGGTGAGGATTGTACAACTTGGCAAATATATAAAAACCACTAAATTGTACAATTGAAATGGGCAAATTTTATAGTATGTCAGTTGTATCTCAATAAAGTGTTTCAAATTTTTTAAAATGTTCTTTCTCTTGCTACACATACATGTCTGATGCTTGTGTGGGTCCCCATCAACCAATCATATGTCCTTGAGCTTAATTAATGAACTTTTCATTACAAAAATAATAGGCACAAAATGCTTAACAAAAGCATATCCATAGACCAGAAAGCAAATGGGGATGGATCACTAGATTTGCCATGGATAAATAGGGATGTATCAATTTTGTATCGCTCCCTCCTGCTTACAGTCTTGTTGTTGTTGTTATGTGCCGTCGAGTCAAACCCGACTCATAGCGACCCCTCCTTGGGTTTCCGAGGCAGTATCACCATGGAGGTAGATTGCCTCATCTTCCTTCCAAGGAGTGGCTTAAGGGAAGGGAATACGTTGCCTAAGATTTTGATCAGAAACAAACGAAAAAATATCTGTAACTTCAAAACTTCTTCTGGCTCTTCATATTGCTTTCTGAAGTTTGAAATCTCAAGTAGATCACTCTTCTGTTCAAAAAAACACCTAATGGTCTCTTCTGGTTTAAAAGAAAAGAAAATCAAACCTATTGTCGTTGAGACTCATAGTGACCCTATAGGACAAAGAAGAACTGCCCCATAGAGTTTCCAAGCCTGTGATCTCAGTGGAAGCAAACTGCCATTATCTTTCTCCTACGGAGCAGCTGTGGGTTCAAACCGCTGATGTTTCGGTTAGCAGCCACTTAAGTGCTTAACCACTGCACTACAAAGGCTCCTTCAATTTACATGAAAGATCCAGGATTTAGGGAAGAAAGGAGGTGAGGGAAATCACAACTAACTCTTGTAGAAAAGTAGAAGCTTTTGCTTAAGATATGAAATTAAGAGGGAGAGATTAAGGCCTATAATATGGTTGCAAGCTTAGTGCGTGGCCAGTACTAGTATATTGTCTATGGCAGGGAACAGCAGATGAATTTTAAGAGCAGTAATGTCTGACATTCAGTTTGAAGTTGTTGCCTAGTCTGTAATTATATCCCAAACGACCTGTAAAAGTTAAGACACAATACTCTTAATAATTATACTTTATAAAAAACTGGATAAAATCAAAAGCTTCTTGAAAAAAAAATACCATGGAGACTCTTGTGAAGACTAAAGGATTGAGTGAAGAGCAAGAACTCTGAATGAACCATTAATTACAGGACAACCTAAACATCCTTCTTGTCAAGAGTTCCTAGAAATCTGGGGAGGACACTAACCCTCTGGTAAACATGGCCTAGGGCTTGAATCAGTTTATGTGATGTTAAAGGAAATCATCCAGAACACTGATCTTGAGCACATTCAGGTTACACTTACTTGATTTTCCAAATAGCAATCTTAATTGTAATACTGAATATCCTTTTCTAAGAATAAGGACCCCTGGTGGCACCATGCTTAAAGCACTGGGCATTTTAATTGACCAGCCACTCCTTTGAGGAAAGATTTATAGCCTTGGAAACCCTCTGTCCAATAGGGTCACCTATGAGTCAGAATCACCTCAATGGCAGTGGGTTTTTCAGTTTCTAATTATACTTCTTAAAGTGCCACTCTCTCCACACTGGGAATCACTGTTTTAGCTTCCAGGTCAACGTATAAGGATTTAATGGAAAGATCAGACATCCAAAGAGTCTTACCTAATCTGGAAACATTTATGTGCAAATGAAAAGACAGAGAATTCTAATGGAAATCGGTCTTGCTTTGAATTATAGCACTGGGCAGAACACTTCACAGCTGATATTAACCAATGAATCTACAGAAGGGAATTTTCATTAATTTCTATGAATCTGTAGGTGCGAAGGAGATAGCTAACTGGCTATTCTGTGCAAACTCAGCTTTTAAAAGGACAAACTCCTTTCTCCCAAAGTGAAACTATGCCTAAATGGCTAAAAATGAAAGACTCTAACACAGATGGAAGTTAATTCTTTCAGTTACTCTCAGTTAACGACTGTACTTTGCCTTTTTAACTCAGTGACATTAATTTATATGTACAACTTAATTTTACAACACTCTTAGAGTAGTTCTATCTGACTTACTCTTCAAACTCCTCAAATTTTCAGGAAAGACATGAAAAGGCCCAAGAAAAAACAAAAAACTGAATCTCAATTTGCTATCTTCACTAGAAACTTCAGCTTCCCAAGATTTTTATTCCTTCTCTACACACTAGACTAAAAAAGTATTAAGTTTAAACATTATTCTCTGAGTTTGTTGCAAAAAATTGGGGGTATGGGAGAAAAAGATAAAATGCAAAGTTCAGTGGGAGGTTAGGATATACATTTAAACAGACCAGCAAGATCATACAACCTATTGATAATTTAATTTGCCCAATTGCTATTGCCCACACTAATTTTTTCTTCATTTTTAATATTTCATGAGTTTGGCTTATCTCTCTGACCAATAATTATATAAGTAACATCATTACACACTCGTCGCTGTGCTAAGAATGTTATATAATTATCTGATTTCATCTTAACAACAAACAATCCTGTGTCATAAATATTTTTTAGCCTCACTTTCAAATAAAGAAGCTAGGTTCAAAGAGATTAAGAAGCATGTCCAAGGTCACAAAGCTGGAAGAAGCAGAACCAGGATATGAAGCTAGGCCTGACACTGAAGTCTACACACTCTTACCCACAAGGCTACACTGCTACCCAAACAGATACAGATACTACCCACAAGACCAGGAACACACAGAAAAAATACAACTAACCCACTGCCATCAAGTCGATTTCAACTCATAGTGACCCTATAAGGCAGAGTACAACTGCCCCATAAGGCCTCCAAGACTGTACATCTTTATGAAAGCAGGCTGCCTCATCTTTCTTCCACAGAATGGCTGGTGGGTTTGAACTGCTGACCTTTTGGTTAACAGCTCAATTTTTTAACTACAATGCCACCAGAGCTCCACTTAAGCAGTCCAGTATATTCAATGGTCTAAAAATATGACATCCAGAAGCAATGACTATATACCCAAGCAAAGATCGGTGAATGAATGTTCACAGTGCCCCTATTCATACTAACCAAAATGCCAACAATTCAAATGCCCAACAATAGAAGAACAGATGAACAACAAACTGTGGTAGATTCAAACAATAACATACCACTCATCAATTAAAACAGCAGTGGGGACTGTTAGATAGGTAGAGATAAGTATTGATTTGGGTGAAGAGAAGGGAAGAAAAAAAAAAAAAGAAAAAACCAGCAGTGGGGAGAGATGAGCCTGAAAGGCCATGACTGGAATACAAAAGAAAGTTGTATCTCTACTATAACTTTTCTGAAGAATGAAGATTAGGTTTTCTTTTTTTAAATTCATCAATTGTGTTATATACTGCTTTTGTCTGCCTAATAATTTTCCCAGGCCCCCCTTTATCTAATAACAAAGTACTAGCCACTCTTGAACAGGGGTGAGCACATGACCCCTGCAAAGTCAATCAGAGAACACAACCCCTAAGCCATAGCACATGATCCAGGCTGCAAAAATCAAAGATATCAGACAATCTGATTAGTACAGAGATGGGTCCCCACTCCCAGCAGAGTCAGAGTCCTTCCTGAGAACATTCCATGGAGCTATGAGGGAAAACTCTTTTGTCTTTGAAGTGTAACTGAGGATGTTGGAAGCTACCTTCCCTGACATGTGAAGGGCACCTGTAATAGATGATGAAGCCACCATCCACAGAGAATCGTAGGTAAGAGAGATGTTGTCTGAGCCTTGCACCCATTCATACCTGGAGCTACCATAGTTACTCTTTCTAACTAATAATCTCATAACTCCTTTTTTTTTGTTTGTTTGTTTATGCTTGCACATAAAAAAATCATCCACCTGGGGTATTTCTGTTGGGAACAGCACAAAGTAATTTTCTGGGAAGTTTGCTCTCTCTCAGGTGTATTGAATTCTGATGTTGGAATTGGTTGGTTTGGCCTCAAAAGGAGCCCTCCTACAGGCAGAAGAAGTCTCTCTCCTGGCTGCCAAAGATGTGCTGCTGAAAGAAACACTCTTCTGAGAGACACGCGCTGCTGAGAAAGAGACACCGAGAGACATGCGTTGCTGAGAAAGAGATGCTGAGAGACATGCACTGCTGGGAGAGACACTGAGAGAGACTATTGGCTGAGAGATGGCAGGCTGAGAGAGACTGAATGTTGTTCCCGAACTTGAATTGTAGCCTGGTGCTTCCCTAATTAACCCCATAATCTGTGAGTTCGCTGTGGCCATTGCAGCAAATTATTGAACCCAGCAGAGAGGTGTTGGGTACTTTGGAAGGAATGGTTGGTGAAAGGGCTGGAGGGAGGCAGCATGTCTGGCCTTGTAGGAATAGGTCTTAGGCTACTGATGGTGATTCTGTCTTCCTCTTGTAGGGTTAAAGGAGGTCATAAGTTGCAGCCTCCTTGCCTCTTTGGCAGTTTGTGTGAGTTAGGTTTCTGTCACTTATGATTAAAAAACAAAACAACAACAACAAAAAAACCTCCTGATTAATAATAAGTTACATTATTAAAAACAGCAGGTAAGACTAAATTTGATCTTACACTAGGTCTGGCAATTTTCTATGTGTTTCACAGATACTAACTCATTCAATCTTCTACAAGATAAATATGAGCTCTGGTAGTGTAGTGCCTAAGGCAGTTGCCTGCTAACCAGAAGGCTGGCGGTTCAAACCCACTAGCCACTCCTCAGAAGGAAGGTTGGGCAATCTACTTCCGTAGTGATACTGTCTTGGGAATCGAAGGAGGGGTTGCTATGAGTCCAGTCTGACTCAAGGGCAGGTAACAACAACATGAGGTAAATACTGCTATTATTTCTAATTTACAAATGGAGAAACTGAAACCAAAAAATATAAATAAATAAATAAAAGAAAGTGAGATGCAGAGTGTTGAAGTGTTTTAACCAAATCACACAATCAGTTGCAGAGCTAGAACTGAAACCTGCAGTCTGTGCTCTTAATCATTACTATTGCTAAACAATAAGAAGCCTTGAAAATGGACAGCCAAAGGGTCAGAAATTCCCAATTCATCTGTAGCACTGTCCACAGACAAAGAGTATTCTTATCTGTCTACATGAATATTTTATCTACTTAGTTATTATTTTCCAACAGTGATGAAGGTAGGTGGATCAGACTCTACCACATAGTCATTAAATTCACTCAGCAACTTGCCTTGCACAGATACTATGCTTAACAAAAACCAAAAACCAAAGGCACCACTGTGGAGTTGGATCCTACTCATAGAGACCTCTCTCTGGGTTTCCAAAGTGGTATCTCTACGGAAGTAGATCGCCCAACCTTGTTTCCGAGGAGTGGCTGGTGGGTTTGAACCGCCAACCTTCTGGTTAACAGTCAAATGCCTTAGGCACTATACCACCAGAGCTCCATGCTTAACAAGCAACCTTAAATAACTTGATTTACAAGATAAACCCTACTATAGCAAAGGAATACCCTGACCAGCTGACCCAAGCATCCAAGTCTTCTTGGCATTTCTGCTTCTCATTGCCAATGTGGCATCCTGGATCTATCCAAGCTTCTTGTAACTTTGTTTAGCCTGAGGCAGTCTTTGAGAGTCAGCTGAACTCTAGAGGCTTTGGCCAAACTTAGTTTTTGAAAGCCAAAAAGATACCACTGAGCCATCCTGAGTAAGTAGCCTGAGGTATGGCCTCATCCCTGATTAACCTGCAGAAACCATTTATGAAAAAGACAATAAAAAGCAGCACTATTCAAAAAAATTTCAAAAAGCCTTCCCAGCCAAGTCATAGTAATGGCATCTTCAACTATTAAATTAAAACCTGCTTACAAAGGGAAGTAATTAAATAGCAACCACAGAGAACCTGAATGAGTTATCAACCCAAATTTGAGAACCAGTCTAGGTCATCATGATGTTCTGCCAAAACATCATGCAGGAGGCAACAGAATCATCTAGCTTTTAGGGGAGAAATTCAGCTCATTGAAAAGAATCCAGCTGTTAATACAGATTTCACTTAAAGTAAACCCTGGGGCAAAAAAAAAAAAAATACACTCTGTCAAACCTTCAAATCTAGTAGATCTGCATCACCAGGGATTTTGATTCCCCAGGTCCTCCCACCCATTTTCCCTAACTCACTGTCTCTCCCTTGCTCCCTAGAAGAGTAGAATCATTTATTTCCCTTTAAAACAGTTACGAATGCTACTGCAGAACATAGGACTGCACTGCAGCTCCTTCTAAGTTCAGCACCTATGCCAGCCACGGTAGCTACCCCATGTCACCTCTCCCAGCCCCTCCATTCTCTGCCTCTTATTTCGCCACCACAAAATAAAAGGATGGATGACTTCTCCATGTCACACCTGACACTTTCCCAGTGCTTGTTCTCACTTACTCTTAATAAAAGATTCAGGATCATCTCAGCAAGGCTTATGGGTCAAAAGAACTAGAGGCTTAGGCTCTGAATTTAGCAAATACTAGCTGTAAAACCTTGGAGAAGATGTTTAACCATTCTAAGCCTGTTTCCTGGTCTCTAAAGTGAGAAGAGGAATGACAGGAACACTGTGAGAATTAAGGAGAGCATGCATTATTAAGTGCTCGGCATATAGTAATAAGTGCCAGATAAATGTTCGCTGCTGGAGTTACCATTTTAGGTTTGCATTCTTCTACTAATCTAAACACTGGCTGTTGGAACCCTCCCAGCAGCACCTCAGAAGAAAAGCCTGGCAATCTGCTTCCATAAAGACAGCAGTCAAGAAACCCCATGAAGCAGGTCTACTCTCTAACACATGGGGTTGCCACGAGTCAAAATCAACTCACCAACAAGGGGTTTGAATTTTATTGGTTTATAGTCACTGTTGGGCCTACTCTTACATGAGGACTCAGCAGGCAGATGGCTCCCAAAGAGGCTGCGGAATGTGATTCTTTTCTACTCGTTGCAATCAGCCTAAGCTATGTTCTGCCACATCTGTATTACAGCAAAGCGGCACTACCACCATCCATCATAACTTTCATGAGGGGAATTTGAGACTGCTAGGAAAAAGTTTATGTATTTTCTTTTAAAATTTGGGAAAAGCAAACTCCCACCCCCACCTGCCATCAAGACAATTCTGACTCGGAGCAAGCCTTATAGAAGACAGAGCAGAACTGCCCCACAGGGTTTCCAAGGCTATAAATCTTTACGGAAGCAGACTGGTTCATCTTTCTCCCAAGGAGCAGCTGGTGGGTTTGAACCACTGCCCTCTTGAATAGCAGCCCCATGTATTTGACCACAGTACCACCAGAGCTCCTGGGAAGGGCAGGGCACTAAGTAAATAAATTTCTTTTTACCAGTCCTCCTAGTATATGAATGCTAAAAGATAAACTACAATTCCAAAACTTTGTGCTATTCATAATCAGAATATGCACATAGTGGTCTAACAACTGAATCTTATTCTTCTGAATGTCACTGAAACCTAAATAACACTCAGACAGAACCTTTAATCTCATTTAAGATAGAGATAAGCTTTCTTTCAAATGCACTTATTAAAAGCCATAACTTACATAGTGGATACAGAACAACTGAAACAGAAATGAGAAACTGAAATTTTAATTTCTTCTACTTTTAATTAATTTGAATTTTAATATACATAGCCACATATGGCTAGTGGCTATCTTACTGTATAATGTAGCAAATAAACCTCATGAATATATGCATCAAGACATATGTACAAGAATGTTTATGATGCTTGAAGTTGGAGTTAACTGATTTTTTAAAATTTTATTTTGTTTTTGTTGGAGTTAATTGATTTTTCACTGTTGAAAATTCCATTCTATTTTATGCATATACTATAGTCTATTTATTCATTTTCCTATTGATGGGCATTTGGATCATTTTTGCTTTTTTTTATTTCAAACAATGCCAAAATGAACATCCTTGTACTTATTTCACATAAATTATTTAATTTATTCTGTATAACCCTGAAGTTTAGCAAGGTTAAGTCACTTGGCCAAGAGCAAGTAAGTAAGTAGCCAAAATGGAAAGTTACTTAGTAAGTGTGAAAAGCAGAATTCAAATCCAGTCCACTGGACTCCAAAGTTCACGTGTGTGTAGATCTGTGTGGACATACACTCTGTGTGTGTGTGTGTACATTTAAGAGCATGCACAGACACACAGATGTTAGGAGCTTAGATGCCCAGGGGCAGGTGAAACTTTGAGTCATTTGTAAATGGGTGGTGTTGACAAGCCAGGACAACTAGACAGAGAAGAGCATGACAAAACAAAGTCAAGCCACACCTCCAATTTTGAAATTAAAAAAAAATTAAGTAAGATGTTGCACACAAAAGATGACATCATATTAGGTTAATAATCATGGTCATGTTTACAAGCAACTGTTACTCATGTTAGCCAGAGAATAGAGGGAAGAGCAAAGTAATCTCAACATATTGAACCAGATGTTTCCTCCATGTTCACCCTGACTTAAAATAAAACAGTTCACTTACACAGAAACCCATGCCCCTGCAAACAACAAATATTATTTCTAAATGTATTAAATGCCCCAATGGAATAAAGTTGTATTACTAAAGGGATCATCTTATTAAAGAGGTCTGAAAAGTCTATTTGCTCCAACCTCTGTAAGGACAAACACAAATTGAAAATAAAACCAAAACCAAACTCACGACCACAGAGTTGGATCCAACTCAGAGAAACCCCTCCTGGGTTTCCAAGGCAGTATCTCTACAGAAGTGGATTGACTAATCTTCCTTCCAAGGAGTGACTGGTGGGTTTGAACCACCAGCCTTCTGGTTAGCAGTCAAATGCCTTAGGTACTATACCAAAATACTAAGTTTTAATTCTCCCTGTTGAAAATGAGAAAAGAAGCTCCCCTCCTTCTCTGTTCTTTCAAAATTCACTTTAGGTAACTTGTAATTATAAATTCTTTCTGTCTCTTTGAAAAGTGTATAAATCAAGGATGTTTCCTCAAGGACCTGAGGAAATGTAATCATCAAGGAAAGTCACACTCCTACCTCCCAATGTCATGGAAGGAGATCAGCGTAACTTCAGGTATCCTACCATCAAGATATTAGAAAATGAGTATTTTATCTTGGAGTCCCTGGGTGGCACAAACAGTTAAACACCTGATTCCAAAAGGCTGGTGATTCAGACTCCTAGGTGCCTGACAAAACAGGCCTGCTTCCAAAACCTTATGGCCTTGAAAACCCTATGGAGTAGTTCTACTATGTACACATGGGGTCATCATGAGTCAGATTTGACTAGAATGCAACAAACAACTATTTATCTTGAAAACATGAATATACTGGGTTTTATCCACTTAGCTATGTGAAGAGTCAGATTCCTGTCTGTCTCTGTAATCTCTTTAGCAGATTGCCTGTGGTACATCACATTCTGTTTTAATGTTTTTTTAATATTTAAGCTTTTTCTTTCTCTTTAGTGTTTGTGGAGTGATTTTCTAGGATGAGAATACATTTTGTTTGTTGTAACTTTCCCCCAACACCTCTAGGCAAGAGGATTACATTCCTAACCTCATTATAATGGCAGCTGAGACCTTCAGAGATCCTCTGGGAAGTAAGTAGTTGAAGCAGAGACCAGAAACCAGGTCTCCTACATCCTGGGGTCACCTTGTTCTCTTCACTACATCTAAGCTTAAGAAAGGCATTAAAATTTGTTAAGGTCCCTCTCTAGACAGGTATAATAGCCTGAGTCCTTCACATATATTATCTTGTTTAATCCTCTTGTCATTTCTGTGAAGTAGATACTATCTCCATTTACAAGATAAGTAAACAGGTTCAGACAAATTAAGTAACTCACCACCAGTCACACACTCGGCATTGGGAGTAGAAGCCAGAACTGTTCTACCTCACCTTACAGATCTGAAAGTTAAAGAAATAATAATTAACATTCATACAGAATTCTGCAAAGTGCTCTCATGTTATTGAGAACAAAAAGACAGAAGCAAATTTCTGAAAATAAGAATATCTTAAAATCATTCAAGTTTGAATATTCTCCCCGACACTGTATTTCAAGACTAGAGTTTGATTAAATACCAACAAAATAATCTCTAGCTAACGATGCAGATGTTACCTCTACAAGTGAATTACAGGCATGGATATCATCTTATGAAATTACTGGCGTTTGATACCAAAAACCAAACCAAACTCACTGCCATCAAGTCAGATCCGACTCATAGCAACCCCTCCTTGGGTTTCTGAGACGGTATCAATATGAAAGTAGATTACCCAACCTCCCTTCCGAGGAGTGGCTGGTGGGTTTGAACTGCCAGCCTTCTGGTTAGCAGTCAAATGCCTCAGGCACTATGACAGAGAGGGAGCAGTAAAAATGAAATCATATTTTAAACCTCTCATTTAATTTACAAAGATAGAAAGTTTTGAAAAACAATTTGATTTTGACTATTTTCCCATGTTCCATGCCTATTACAGCTGATTGTGATTTCCTCCTCTAGTTGTCCTGGTTTGCCCACTCCACAAATTCACAAATGACTCAAAGTCCCACCTGCCGTCAAACCTCCAAGCTCCTGACACCCCTGCACCGGTCTGCACACTTGCGTGCGTGCACACTCCTCCTCATCTCTAGAGGAGAACTAGAGGAGACAATCTGAGTGGCACCCTTGTTGTTATTAAGGTCAAGGCAATTCCAACTCATAGGGACCCTATAGCCTCTCAAAAGGAAAAGTGCAGAATAATGTTAAGATTATTAACATACCAACTTTATTCCTGTTGTTGTTGTTGTTGTTATGTGCCGTCGAGTCAAACCCGACTCATAGCGACCCCTCCTTGGGTTTCCGGGGTCTCCGAGGCAGTATCACTACGGAAGTAGGATTGCCCAACCTTCCTTCCGAGGAGTGGCTGGTGGGTTTGAACCGCCAGCCGTCTGGTTAGCAGGCAAGTGTCTTAGCCACTATGCTACCAGAGCTCCCAACTTTATTCCTACACCTCCTTACATAGAAAATCTCTTTCAATTTGGAGAACTTTGCTCTTATTTCCAAAACTAAGCAAAACTATCTGTGTCTCCAGTGTCTCCGGTTAAAGGGGAGCTACTCTCATTATGTACAAAAAAATTTAATTACTTATGTAAATTTTAAACTATTTAAATTTGTTCCTCATAAGGAAAGCTTAAAAAAAAAAAAAACTATTAACAAGTAGAGCTAGATGCTGGTCAACCATGTTCCCTTTTTTTTTTTTTCTTTTTCCCCAGCCAAAGGAGGAATCTGCCAAAGGGGTTTCTACACTGTCTCCTTGATTCCTGCATAATAGTACATCCAGAATGTTCCTAGCCTCTATAGGGTCAGACAACGAAGTGTAATATCTAATTTAACTATTTCACTGTTTTAAAAAGGAGTTAAATATAATACTCTCCCTCTCTGATTTATAATACCACCACCACCGCCACCGCCACCGTCCCCAAGTTAAAGGAAAGTACAAAAGGAGAAAGTGTCACAGTAATCTGCCTACTAAAACATGACACCTTCTCTCTCTACAGAGCCTTTATACTTAAAAGGCTGTTAATTCTCGTTTTATTTAACTCCCCCTCCCCAATCTAGAGCTACAAATCTGTCCACTCGATGTCAGCCTTAAATGGAACGTTATAGAAATATCTTCCTATTTGTGAAAGGGGCCAGAGTAGGAACACAAAAACTAAAGACAGCGCTTGAATCATCTTTCTCGAAGCAATCCATGTGTATATGAATGCAAGCAGAATCATGGAGGCGTTAGCTATGAATTTAAGGTACTTTCTAACGGGGCTGATTTAAAAGTGCAAAATATAATAAGAAATCAGAAGCAACGATAAATCAAAATCAAAGTTCAAATACATATTGCTGGAGCCAACGCTGCATACACATCAAGGAACAGTTGCCTTAAGTACTGGTCTCTACAGCACTCGCTGGCTCGTACGTTTCTGATGCACATGCTCCTCTCTCTAGTTGTCCTGGTTTGCCCACTCCACACATTCACAAATGACTCAAAGTCCCACCTGCCGTCAAACCTCCAAGCTCCTGACACCCCTGCACCGGTCTGCACACTTGCGTGCGTGCACACTCACACATCCTCTCCCCCGTTCCGACCCCGCCCCAGAGGCAGGCTCGGACTGGGCAAACCAGACGTGGCCTCTAGGAGGTGGGTGGTGCCCCGCGCCGCAGTTCTACCGGCGTTGTCATCTTGGGCGCCAACCTCACATCCTTAGCGCAAACTCCCGGTGGTCGCCACCAAGCTTCTCCAAAACGCTGGCCAGCAGTTTCTCGTGAAAGTGTTCACTCTCTGCACTGCGAAAGTGTCACCTCCCAGTTCCTTGCGGTTCCCGGAATTTAAATGGGGGGTGGGCGAGGAGTAAGGGGAGAGTCCTCTTTTTGACTTTATGCGTCGCAATTCCTCACCCTCCGCGGGCAGACAAGATGGGCGGGGGGCGCTTCCATTTTTAATGCTGCTTCTGGCCTTTCCTGGCGTAGGGACTTTTTTTTAGAAATTGAGCGAGCCCCCAGGAACGCCATGGAGGCAGACGCGAGGCCCGAGGGGCGCCCAAAGGCAGCCCTGCCTCCCGCACCCCGCGTGCTACAGGAGGTACAGGCGCCGCACCCTGACTGCCCTGCGCCCCCGTCTCACAGCCCACGCAACCTGCCCCAAGTCGTCTCAAAAAGCGTCCTGAATCCGCCGCCACCACCAGAGCCGCGGGAGTCGCCGCCGCCGCCCCTCCGGGAGCCGCGCGCTGACAGACTTGCTCAGCGGAACGCGGCGGCAGCGACGCGATCCCCTCTTTCCTGGAACCCCGACACCCGCCCCACGCACCTTGACTGCCGCCGCCCGGCCGAACCGCCGCTGGGGATTCCGACTGTGACAGCCCCTCTGGCCGGGCTTGGGGTGTCACCTTTTCGGCATCACAATAATAAGGAAGTTTCCCCGCAAGCCTGAGGGCGGCAGAATGCGCACGGTGAGTGATTTCCCATCCGACCAATGGGCACCCGTCTCACGCTGGCCGGCACCATTGGCAACGGAGGCGGGGCGATAGGGTCCGCGAGTGGGGGGCATGCAGAGGCCCTGCCAAGAGAGGTAGGCGGGGGCGAGGCGAGGTGACAGGTTCCGCGGGCCCGACTGGAGAGTGTGGCTCGGGCGTGTGTCAGCCGAGATCGGACACAGAGCGTCCGTGCCAGAATAAGAATGCTTTTCAGTACCAGGGAAGCAAGTGGGATTGATTCTCTGGTGGTTTTTCAGATTTTTGACTGGTTCTTATTATTTATACAGAGGTGACCAGAAGCTTTGGGCAGGACGCAGATAGCTAGAGGGTGACATTTGAGGGTGAGTTATAGCTCACGGTGGAGGACCACTGTATTCTTCGCCCGTGAAAGGACTGGGAAACGCAGAGATGAAAGGAGGTGCTGCGTGGTGGGAGAGGCGGGAAGGAGGTTAGTTGCGTTGGCCTTGCTTTCAGGGCCCTTCTGGAGAATTGGGAACCCCAGAGCAGCGCTGCAGAGGAAAGGAGTGCTCGAGGAAGACTGGAGGATGGTGGCTGAGCGAACTCGAAAGTAAGAGTCAGTGACCATGAGATCTTAAATTTTATAATTTGAAAGACAATCGGGCCTAAAACCCAGTAAGGGGATAAAAAAGTTTGTCCTCCTTTGCTTTTCCTGGCTCTGACTCTCAGAGCTTCCTTCTCCTCTTCCTCAAGGTCAAAAGTGCTTTCAGACTTCCCCTGGCCCTTGCCTGATCCACAGATAATCTTCTGAAGAAAACATTCTCATTAAGGTGACTTCTGTATTTTCCCCCTGTAACTTAAATCTGAAATGGAGAACTCGGAGAGTAAGTACTACCTTAGCACAAAGAAATGACTCTTCTTGTGGAAGAATTTCTATAATCAGAATTTCAGGAATCTGAACTGGAAAGATCACTTGAGACTTGGATTATTTCCAAGAACTTTCAAATCATGTCAGGTCTACAATCACCTGCTCAGAGAAGCTAACAGACTAACAGATTGACCTAACAGGGAAAAAAGAAAAAAAAAAAAAAAATGGGGAAGTGGTGTATATTGGAGATGAAGGAGTGAACCCACAGTAAGATAGCCAAATTGTCCAGTGCTCCTGAGTAAGGAAGATAAGAAAGCAAAAGATCAGTTGTCATGTAGCTAAGGTGATCTAAGAAAATCATACAAACCTTTGAAGCTTGAATCACACTGGACACTTTTCAGAAACACTGAGGACAAAACAGAATTTACTTGTGTTCCCAAAAAGTGTCAGTTCCCCAAAAATTCAAGCTATTAAAAAGATACCCTAATTTAGGTAGAAATGGTTTCACCAAAACAAGCTCCAATAGTTGTCATGGCCCCAATAGTTGACATGGCAGGAATGGGGGTACTTGAGAAGGAGAAAATGAGATTTGATTTTCTTGCATCAAATAAGAGGTTTATAATCAATCAGTGTTTGGGTCAATATATCTGACTCAACCTTTTTGTATGAAATTCCATTTTGAGGATAAGGTTGGTTATCAATGACTCAAGCCTGGGGGGTAGGGTAGGAGTGATATCTAAATTACAAACTAAGGTACTGTAAGTTTTCTTACCAAATAAACAGCCAGAGCCCTGGGAATTTACTCTTAAGTAGAATAATCAGTAAAGATACCCACAGTACTTCATTTTAATTTACTTAATTGAACCAGCATAAAATGGCAGTTTCCTCAGCAAGCAGCTCCCCCATTTACAAAAATGGTTTTAAATGACCCCAGCACCAACAATAATCATAATACCCACTGCGTTTTGAGTCAATTCTGCGAGTGGAACTGACCCCATAGGGTATCCAAGACTGTACATCTTTACTGAAACAACTGCAGTGTCTTTCTCTGTTGGCGCAACTGGTAAGCTTAGAACCACCAACCTTTCGCTTTACAGTCAAGCACTTTAACCACCGCACCACCAGCGCTCATGGTCATAATAGCAGTTATTTAAACGGTTTGAAGAGGGTGTGGCTTACTTTTTCTTTGCATTTCTGTATCGCTGGACTCCTTCCATTTCTTTCTGACCTCTGTATGTTCTCTATCAAATACATATTGAACATTTACTATAATGCCAGGCCCTGGGTACATTGATGAGGAAAACAGAACAGTCTTTGCTGCCATGAAATTTACAGTC
This sequence comes from Orycteropus afer afer, assembly GCF_000298275.1. NCBI lineage: Eukaryota > Metazoa > Chordata > Mammalia > Tubulidentata > Orycteropodidae > Orycteropus > Orycteropus afer. Next base: position 2,030,497 of record NW_006921896.1, read on the forward strand.
TAGTGGGGGAGGTAAGCAGCTCTGGTGGCATAGTGCCTAAGGCACTTGACTGCTAACCAGAAGGCTGGTGGTTCAAACCCACCAGCCACTCCTCGGAAAGAAGTTTGGCAATCTACTTCCATAGTGATACCGCCTCGGAAACCCAAGAAGGGGTTGTTATGAGTCAGGACCGACTCTATGGCACATAACAACAAGTGGGGGAGGCAAGCAATAACCAAGTAATTGTTATAATTGCTAAGCAAGATACATTTTGTGAAAGAAAATCATGTTAAAAATAAAAGGTTTAATAAATTCTAACCATAACCTACAAGTCATTGATGGTTCAGTGGTAGAATTCTTGGCTCTTATGCAAGTGATGTGGGTCAATTCCTGGCCGGTACACCTCATGCACAACCACTGTCAGTTTGTTGTGCTGTAGTGACTTTCATATTACTAGTAGCTAGACAGCTTTCAGTTGAGCTTCTATGCTAAGATACAGCAAGTATCTTACAGTAAGTATCTTAGTGGTCTACTTCTGAAAATCAGCCAATGAAAATCCTATGGATCACAACACAATACTGTCTCAAGTGAACTTTCCAGTTCAGATTCCAGAAATTCATCTGCAACTGATCACGATGATCCAGGCAGCAGAAGCTGCCCTGAATCAGAGCCTACTCGTGGCAACTGACAGCAGGAACAGCCATAATTACTTTTGACATTAGGAAGGGACCAAATGATACAGCTCCATCACTTCATAGATAAGGAATCCCCAGTGACAAAAGGATGATTCCTAGGGCTGCTGCACTTACCTGAGCATATGCTAACTTTCCCCAATCTTCACCCTTACTTCTTAAAATGCATAGGCCTATTTTGAATTGAAACAAATTTCCAACAGAGTAGAAATACTGTTTAATGATGATTGTTTTTCTTCTCCGTGTTTAACTCTTGCCCTACACACAAACATATACTTAGTAAGCTAAGAAATAGATACACTTCTGATAAATGAAACCTGGGGGGCGGGTGGAAACAGGCCTGCCACAACACCCTGTTTCACAGGCATACTTTTGAAGAGTAAGTTTCTTCAGTTCCAGGAGGAGAAAGCATTAACTAATTATTTGACACATAAAGTATGTGCACCTTATATAGCTGCATAATGACCAATGTGTTTCTACATACATGCCTTCTGAACCCCAAATAGTACTCATTTTGTCTAGTCAATAATAAAGGGAAAAATCAGTTATAAAACATTTTTCACTGTTTTTGGTTGTTTAATACAGACTATCCAAGAGACCTACATATATCTAGGTTACATTATCTAAGCTTATTGAAAATTGTATGGTAACACACAGCATTAGTTTACTAATGTGAAAAATAATTTGGAAGGAAAGACATCATGATATCAACATTGCCATCAATCAAATAATCATGAAACAAATTTTTATTTATTTATTTATTTATTTATTTATTGAATGACTTCTATATAGAGTATTGCTGGATAAGAAGATTCTACTCCTGACTACAAAGAGCTTAAATTCATTATGATTATTTCTTTATTTTTCTCATAACTATTCATAGTTTAATATTGCATATTTTTTTCTTATCAAGCTATTTGGATGAAGTGCAAGAAACTTAAATACAAGAAACTCATTGATATATATAAGTTAAAACTTACTAATATTAGCAGGATTGGATGGTTGAGCATTTTCTAAGAAAGCATTTAAATTGGACATTGGCTTATCTCTGATGATTTCAGGCAGAAAAAGCCATTGTTGTTGTTAGGTGCCTTCCAGTCAGTTTTTGACTCATAATGACCCCATGTGACAGAACAGAACTGCCCCCAAAGGGTTTCTTTGCAGATTGCCAAGTCTTTCTCCTGCAGAGCCACCAGGTGGGTTCAAACTGCCAATGTTTCCATTAACAGACAAGTGCTTAACTATTGTGACACCAAGGCTTACTAAAGCCTTTCAGAAGTTAAATCTTTCATGAAGCTTTCTCTTTTCAAAAGACCTCAAAATTTATACTCTGGGAACTGACATCCAACCCATCATTGTGACTGGACTGACAAAATGAGTACTTGGGGGAGTATAGCAAAGGTGACATTTGTCATTGTGTACTTACATGTTGTTGTTGTTGTTGTTATGTGCCGTCAAGTCAAACCCGACTCATAGCGACCCCTCCTTGGGTTTCCGAGGCAGTATCACTACGGAAGTAGGATTGCCCAACCTTCCTTCCGAGGAGTGGCTGGTGGGTTTGAACCGCCAGCCTTCTGGTTAGCAGGCAAGGTACTTACATAGTATGGACATATTTTAGCTGTCAAAAATTAGGTAGCTGTTTTCCTCTTCTAGAAGCAAAGAAGCTATTCTGAAAAGTTCACTTGTGTCAAATCAAGATAAAATCATAAAAGTGGAAAAGAAAAGAATGTTTTCTTTAAAATTTCATTAAATCTGGAACAAATGAAATTTAAGGAATTGTGTTGTAACTTAGAAAAATTAGTCTGAAATTTCAAAAGGGCACACAAATAACAGCTTTACAGGTTGGACATAAAGTTTAGGAACATAGAAAAAAATACATGATAAATGGTTTATTGTTACTAATATACATGATATGTTCAAAAACATGTGATATGTTCAATGTGTTGTCTCTTACAGCAATGTAAAGTTCGTGTTGCAGTGAGCATGGTGAATTAACACATCTTCCTGAGTCCCAGCAAAAATACCTGCAATGTGTTGCCTCAGTTGACTTCTCCCTCTGATTTTTATTAAATAAACCTATACTTCACAAGGACACCAATAAGCAACATGATAAATAGAGAAAAGATTGAAATTGTCAAGGATTTCATTTTACTTGGATCCACAATCAACACCCACGGGAGCAGCAATTAATAAATCAAACAGCATATTGCATTAGGTAAATCTGCTGCAAAAGAGCTTTTAAAAGTGTTTTAAGAGCAAAGAAGTCACTTTGAAGACTAAGGTGCACCTGATCCAAGACATGTTATTTTCAAAAATCTCAAATACATGTGAGGGCTGGACAATGAATAAGGAATACCGCAGAAGAATCGATGCATTGGAATTATGGTGTTGGGGAAGAATATTGAATGTATCATGGACTGCTAGAAGAACGAACAAATCTGTCTGGGAGGAAGTACAGCCAGAGTGCTGCTTAGAAACAATAATAGCCAGACATTGTCTCCATAGCACCTAACAACAACATATATATGCACTTTAAAAAGAAGTTGATTGTATACATAATATTTTATACTCCACTTAAATACACACATACACACATATATTTCTTCAATAGAATGAAATACTATTTAATTAAATACATCATTTTAAACAGTTGTGTGGTATCCATAAATTGGCTATACTATGATATAAACGGAAGCTCTGGTAGCGTAGTGCCTAAGGCACTTGACTGCTAACCAGAAGGCTGGCGGTTCAAACCCACCAGCCACTCCTCGGAAGGAAGATGGGGCAATCTACTTCAATAGTGATACTGCCTCAGAAACCCAAGGAGGGGTCGCTATGAGTCGGGTCCGACTCGACAGCACATAACAACAACAACATGATATAAACATTTCCCCCTGTTGTATATTTAAATTGTTTTCAATAGTGCAACATAGATAAATATAGTGGACATAGCTAAATGTTTGCACTTACCCTTCATTATTTCGCTTCATTATTTCATTACCCTTCATTATTTAATTAATTCCTAAAAGAAGAATTGCCAGGTAAAGGAGAATGCAAACTTAGAAAGCTTTGTCATGTGTATTGCTAAGATTCCCTAACAAAAGATGACCCCAGCCAAACACACACACAATATCTGAGTGGCCTCTGCCAAGCTCCCTTACCAGCAATGGTTTTTGTTTTGTTTCATTTTATCTTTTTTATTGTATTAGTTTTTTGTAAGCCACCCTGAGTCTTTGCTGAAATATCTGGCGTATAAACAAATGAAAATAAAACAAAGCTATTATCTAGTAAAGTAAAAAGCATTGTGGCACACATCTAAAATTAGCTTAGGTATGATGTTTCTAAGGAGCCCTGGTGGCAAAGCACTGTGCTGCTGTTTTGGTTCTCTAGTGCTGCTCTAACAGAAAATACCACAAGTGGATGGCTTTAACAAACAGGGATTTATTCTCTTACAGTTTAGGTGATAGAAATCCAAGTTCAAAGTGCTTGAACTGGGGGCTGGGTGAAGGCCCCTCAACCACAAAAGCTCCTAGGGTTGTTATGTGATTTCTCTAGTCCTCTTTCACCTGCCAAAAATAAAAAGTTTTGAGTGCAAAACCAGGCGCAGCCAAATAGACACATAACCTTAGCTACCATAGCTGCTAAGCAAAAAGTCAGTGGTTCTAACCCAGGCCCTCTGGAAGAGAAAGATGTGACAGTCTGCTCTCATAAAGATTACAGCCTTGGAAACCCTATGGAGCAGTTGTACTTTGTCCTAGGATCACTAGGAGATGATGCAACAAGTTTGGTTTTGCTTAGGATGTTTCTAAATAGTCATATAAAAATTACTTAACTACATAAAAATTTATGATTGGTTGTTGGTCCTTTGCTGAAATTCTGATGTCATGCGATTTCTCTAGTCCTCCCTCACCTGCCAAAAATAAAAAGTTCCAGAAAGGAAGTTCTCTTCAAACTTAAGCTATGGTTAGTCATTTTCACCTTCAGTATATGTGCACAAGCCAATAACAACGAGTTGATGGTTCACCAAGTTCCACAGAAAGTAGATGAGATGTCTGAATTTATGAAATCTAGTAATAGAATGATAGCCAGGAGAGGCATTTTACCTTCTATTCTCAAAAAGCAAGCCAAGTGTCATGGTTTAGAATGTCTGTTGTATTCCAATCACTTTTTGCCATTAGTCACCTTGTTATCTGGCCAGTATGTCCCATGTTTTATACAGGAAAATGACCTTACTATTCACACATCAGATGGTAACTTACTTTGAGGGTTTTTTTTTTTTTTTTTTATAGCCTTTAGAGGTTGATCTGTATTGTTCCATCCAAGTTCTTGCCCAGTTTCATTTTTGAATAGCTGGATAACATTTCAAGGTACATATATAGCTATCATGGGAGCTCTGGTAGCATAGTGGCTAAGTCACTTGCCTGCTAACCAGACGGCTGGCGGTTCAAACCCACCAGCCACTCCTCGGAAGGAAGGTTGGGCAATCCTACTTCCGTAGTGATACTGCCTCGGAAACCCAAGGAGGGGTCGCTATGAGTCGGGGCCGACTCAACGGCACATAACAACAACAACAACAACAACATATAGCTATCAGCCTAAATTCAGTTAAAACGACTTGCCCCAAACCATGAATGAGCAAGCATCCTTGGCTGTAGTAGCATTGCATTGGAATGAATTGTACTATCGTTTCTGAGGGTAAATGGCATGGAAGATAACTATGATGCTACAAAAAGTATCTATTATAGGCTTCAGGGTAGTCTAACTGTGCCATAATTGTCAGGATAGATTGACAGGTATGGCATACTAGTCCAGAGTTCCCTTGCTCTGAGACCTCCACGTATGTCCTTCTCAATTGTGTCAACTGAGTCAAAGGAATGATATTTCTAGACTGAATCTATTCTTAGTCACATTGTATAGGGAGCTAAACTCATGGCTAGATCCCTACAACGAGCACTGGCATCCGTTGCAAGCAACATGTAGGTTAACCAAATCTGTTTTACACAGTGCCGTGCTCCACCTGTTACTTTGTTATGCTGTTGTTGTTAGGTGCTGTCCAGTCAGCTTCGACTCATGGGGACCCTATGTACAACCCTAGGAGCTTCGGTGGTGTAGTGCCTAAGGCATTTGACTGCTAACCAGAAGACTGGTTCAAACCCACCAGCTGCTCCTCAGAAGGAAGATTGGGCAATCTACTTCTGTAGTGATATCGCTATGAGTCGGATCTAATTTGACGGCAGTGAGTCTTTTTTTATATTCTTCACCAGCCTCACAATCTTTGCTATACCTGAGCCCATTGTTGCAGCCACTGTGTCAATCCATCTCTTTGAGGGCCTTCCCCTTTTTCACTGACCCTCTACTTTACCAAGCATGATATCTGTCTCCAGGGAATGATCCCTTCTGATATCATGACCCAAGTAGAAGTGATATCTGGCCATTCTCAAATAGCAACTATAACTTTGTTATAAAACCAAACTCAAACCAAACTCACTGCCATCGAGTTGGTTCCGACTCATAGCAACCCCCAGTGGGTTTCCAAGGCTGTAAATCTTTATGGAAGTAAATTGTCCCATCTTCCTGCCATGGAGCAGCTGGTGGGTTTGAACTGCTGACCTTCTTGTTAGCAGCCAAATGCCTTATGAACTACACTACCAGAACTCCTTAACTTTGTTGTAATATAGGTCCAATTATAGCTCCATATCAGTTTCATTCAGAAAGCATATAAACTTATACACGCCTTGACCCTGATGAAATATTCTAGTCATTTAAAAGACAAGTCATTGTGCACTGCTGTATGGGAAATTAATTTGCTCTGTAAACTGTCACACAAATAACAATAACAATTTAAAAAAAAAAAAAAAAAGGCAAGTCATTATGTTTTCCTTGATGTTACAGCAGAGCAGGTGCCCTTCTGGATTGACTATGGTAGTAAACCAAAACCAAACCCATTGCCATCATGTCAGTTCTGACTCATGGAAACCCCGATTGTTACAGAGTAGAACTGTTCCATAGTGTTTTTGCCTGTAATTTTTATGGAATCTGATCACCAGGTCTTTCTTCCACAGTGCTGCTGGGTGGGTTTAAACCACAAGCATTTAGGTCAGAAGATGACCACCACCTTTTGCACTACACAGGGTCCCAGACTGTAATGGTAGAGGCTGGTAAAATACTTAAATTTACTTTACTTTCTTGTTTAATTACTGTTTTATATATCCCATAAAGCAAGACTCTGAATGTTAAAGTGAAGCTTTATGTCTATAGAGAGGATGCAAGAAAATCAATCATACCCATAGGAAATTTGATCAAGTGCAAACTCAATCACTTTATTATCATTATTTATTTTTAGAAAGAAAACTTGAAATTAATTTTTTAAAAAATTCAACATTATATCATAAAACAAAATTTATTTTTATCTGTACAGAAATAGAGAATCAGTTATCTAACCAAATTGGTTAGAAGAGAGATTCTGACCCCAGATTAACCTCTGAAGCTGTCAGTGCACTTAGTTGTGTGAATCTAAGCTACAATGACAGGTGTCTTTCAAATATACAGGGCTGACATAAAGATTAATTATAGAAATGTTTTAATTGAGGGTTAATGAGACAACTCTCCAAGAGTACTGAATATAAAACAGTTGCTGCTAATTAGAGGCTACTTAGGCTTTTTATTGAAACTGTGGCTGCAACAATGGGCTCAAACACAGGAACAATTGTGAGGGTGGCTCAGGACTGAGCAGTGTTTTGTACTGTTAATATACAGGGTCACTTTGAGTGGAAACTGACTTGAAGGTGCCAGCAACCACCACCACAGGCTATTTATGTCTCATTCATTCTTTAAAAAGAGATTGCCAGTCACAATTATTGGTTGTTTTAATACCTACTTTGTGGAAATATTAGTATTTGTAATATTTAGAAAAATCCCTTGAGAAATATAGATGAAATATATTGTAAAACACCTGAATAGACTCTTTTAAAGAACACATTTTCAACAAATAACAGAATAGATTCTACAACCTCTTTTCAAGCTCAGAGCTCTGGTGGCATACACAGGAAACCCTGAAATGGGTCTGGTATTGGGGAAAGAGGAGCAATATGGATTGGCAGTGAAAGAATAGATGGGGAATTTTTCAAAATCTTCACCTTCCACTTTTTGACCTTGTGTAATCCTTTCTGCTTCCTTTTCCCCTCTGTGCCTGCTCAAGTATCCCATGTCATTAGGACACATTTCTTTGTGGTTTGAGTTGATTTTTTTTTTTTTTTTAACCACTGTTTTAATTACTCAGTGCTGCCATAACTGAAATACCATAAGTGGCTGCCTATAAAGAGCAGAAATTTATTTTCTCACAGGTCTGGAGGCTAAAAGTCCAAATCAAGGCCTCAGCTGTGTCTATTTCTTCTGTGAGCTCTTCTATTTCTGGTGTCTGCTGGAGATCGTTGATATTCCTTGGCGTCTTTCTTCCTCTTGTTTGTGTGTCTCTGTGTCTATTCTGATCTTTGTATAACTCAGAAGAGATTTGGTTTAGAGTCCACCATACAATGGTATGACCATACGAACATAACAAAAGAAAATCCTATTTCCAAACAGGAGCACATCCACAGGTATGTTGTTGTTAGTTGCCTTCCAGTCATTTCCATCTCATAGCAACCTTATCTACAACAGAACTAAACACTGCCCAGTTCTGTGCCATCCTCATAATTGTTTCTATGCTTAAGCCCATCATCGCAGCCACTGTCAGTCCATCTCGGTGAGGGTCTTCCCCTTTTTCACTGACCCTCTACTTTACCAAGCATGATATGCTTCTCCAGAGACCAGTCCCTTCTGACAGCATGACCAAGCTATAAAAGACAAAGTCTGGCCATTCTCTCTTCTAAGGAGCATTCCAGCTGTACTTCCTCAAAAGCAGATTTATTTGCTCTTCTAGCAGTCAATGGTATATTCAATATTCTTTGCCAACACCACAATTTAGATGCATCAATTCTTCTATGGTTTCCCTTATTCATTGTCCAACTCTCACATGTATATGAGACCATTGAAAATATCATGTCTTAGGTCAAGCACACTTTAGTCTTCCAAATGACATCTCTGCTCTGAAACACTTTAAAGAGGACTTTGCAGCATATTTGGCCAATGCAGAACACTGTTTGATTTCTTGACTGCTGCTTCTGTGGGTGTTGGTTGTGGTTCCAAGTAAAATGAATCCTTGACAATTTCAATCTTTTCTCCATTTATCATGGTGTGCTTATTGGTCCAGTTATGTTGAAATATAATACATATGGAAGTCTGTTCATCAGTAAGTTCTTCAGGTCTTTTTTACTTTCAGCAAGCAAGATTGTGCCATCTGCATATTGTTAGTGAATCTTCCTCCAATCCTGATGTCACAGTCCAGCTTCTCAGATTATTTGTTCAGGATACTGATTGAATAAGTATGGTAAAAGGATACAACCTCAACACATACCTTTCCTACTTTAAGCCATGTACTTCTGGCATTATATCAAAGAATGCTTCATTGCTATTCATAAGATTTTCATGGTCAATTTTTTTAGAAGTGGACCTGGCAATGTCCTTCTTTCTAGTCTGTCTTAGTCTGGAATCTCTTCTGAAACCTGTCCACCATGGGTGACCCTACTGGTGTTTGATATACTGGTGTCACAGCTTCCAGCATTATAGCAACAAGCAAACCACCACAGTAAAACAAACTGACAGATGAGTGGTGGTCCACAGGTATAGAAGGTAGGAGGTCAACTCATTTTTTTTTTTATTGTGATTTGAGTGAAAGTTTATAAAGCAAATTAATTTTTCATACAACAGTTCATATGCGTTTTGTTTCATGACATTGATTGCAATCCCTATAATGTAACAGCTCTCTTCCCACTTCCTCTCTGTGGTTACCTTTTCCCTTTGTCCGTCCTTCCTATGCGTTCCTGCCCTCTGAGCTATCTCCTTGTGCAAATACTGCCTTTCTGATCTCCCATGGTTAATTATTGTAAGGAGTGTACCTACCTGGGGTAAATGTTCACCTTATATCCTTGTTTGGCTGGCAGCCATAGGAGTGAGTTCAGTTCCAGGCCCAAAGGGTAACTAGGGTCTCGGGGTTTTCACCAGTCTCTATCAGACTAGTAAACCTGGTATTTTTTTTTTTTTTTTTTTATGATTTTGAATTTTGTTCCACATTTTTCTCCCACTCTATTCAGGATCTCTTATTTCAATCCTTTTCTGAGTGGTTGACAGTGGTAGCCAGCCACCATCAGTTCTTCTAGTCTCAGGGTCATGTAGGCTGAGGTTCTCACGGTCCACAAGTCCTTTGGACTGGTTGTTTCCATGTGCCTTTGATTTTCTTCATTCTTCTTTGCTTTGGTTGGGGAGAGATCAATTGTTGCAAAGATGGCCACTTGCAAGCTTTTAAGACCCCAGTTACTACACACCAAAGTAGGGTGTAGAACAATGTTTTTGGTAGTATGTTATGCCAGTTGAACTTGATGTCCCCTGTGACTGTAGCCCTGAGCCTATCCAGACATTTTTGGGGTACACAATTCAATCCATAATAATCACCTATACCCCTTGAACATCTGATGAAGCTATAAATTTTCTCCTCAGAAGAAAGTGCATATGACCATACAATTATGAATACCATTTTAGTAGTATTCATGGATTCTTTGCATCTATGGGTGGACCTATGCACTCCTCTTCATTCATTATGAAACTTTGCCTTGAATCCTTATATTTCTCTTTAAACCACACACACACACACACACACACACACACACGCACACACACATAACAAACTCACTGCCGTCAAGTCAATTTAACTCATAGCAACCCCTCCTTGGGTTTCCGAGGCAGTATCTTTATGTAGGTAGATTGCCCAGTCTTTCTTCTGAGGAGTGGCTGGTGTGTTTGAACCACCAGCCTTCTAGTTAGCAGTCAAATACCTTAGTAAATGTATTTAATAAGCTCATTCATACTAAAGTGCAGTAAGGCTTAATATTTGACAGTTCCTCTCCTACAACGTAATTTTCATTGCATTAACTTCATCTTTAACTATGTAATATAAGTATTATTATGCAGCATGGGAGCATGATTTTACCTACTAAGGGATCCTTCCTGAAGCCAGAAAATGAAACCCTTTTATAAATTGAGCTTGATTTTGGATGTCCTTCTTTGAACTCAAAATCTATAAAATTGAGCTGATCATATTTCACCCAGAAAATTACTCTTTCTTTCCAAAATCTTGGAATTACCTTGATCCTCAACTCCTCTCACTACATCCAATCAACTGTCAAGTATTATCACTTTTTCTTTGTAATGTCTTTCCTATTCATCCCTTAGTCTATGTATTAGTTTTCTATTGCTGCTCCAACAAATAACTACAAATTCAGTTGTTTCAAACAACACAAATTTGTTTTGTTGTAGTTTTGAAGGTCAGAAAGCTGAAATGAGTCTTACAAGGGCTGAGATCACCATGTCAGCACGGGTGGTTCTTTCGGGAGGCTCCAGGGAAGAAGCCGTCTATTGCCTCCTCCAGGTTTTAGAGGCTGCCTGCCTTCCTTGACTTGTGGCTTCATCTCTCCAATCTCTGCTTCTATAATCACATGTTATGTTATTTGTTATGTGCCACCGAGTCAGACTCAACTCATAGCAACCCTTCTTTGGGTTTCCGAGGCAGGATCACTACGGAAGTAGATTGCCCATCCTTCCTTCTGAGGAGTGGCTGATGGGTGTGAACCACCAGCCTTCTAGTTAGCAGTCAAGTACCTTAGGCACTATGCTACCAGAGCTCCTCTGTAGTCACATAGGCTTCTCCAAATTGTGACCCTCTTACTTCCCTATTATAAGGACCCTTGTGATTACATTGGACCTATGCAGATCATCCAGGATAATGTCCTCATCTGAAGAGTGATTATATCTGCAAAGTCCCTTTTACTGTGTAAGGTAATACATTCACAGGTTCTAGGGATTAGGATGTAGACATCTTTGGGGGCCCATTAGCCAGACTATCACCCTGTTTCCTCATCTATAGCTCTGGACTTACCTGTATACCTGGACTATTTCAGCATTTCCCAAACTAGTTTTCCTGAGCCCGGCTTCTCAGCCCAATCCGCTGTTATGCATTCCAATGACAACCTTCAAAACTGAGTTCTTCATTCTGTCCCCATACCCATTCCAAGGCCCTGACCCTAGCCTACTTGGTTTAGCATTGGTCGCATTTGCCAAGCTAATCTCTACACTGTTTCTTTTTCTACATAAACCAAAGATATTCCTGTATGTACTCAGATCATTCTTCTTATCCATACCCCCAAATTCTCCTATTTATGTTGAATTCTGGCACAAGTGCTGCCTCTACCATGAAGTCATCTGAAAAGTTCCAACTCACAATGGTTTCTACTTTCTTTGACTGCCTAAATCACTTTTGTTGGTATGATTCCTTTGTGTCTTATATGTGCATCAGTGTAGCAGTATCATTGGCCCTCATCTGACTTCAGGGAGAATGAGAATCAGCAATAGCATCAGCCCAAAGCTGATTTCTATTAAGTAAAGATAAGACATACCTCCACCACTATCCAGCCTTTCTTTTCTTTTCTTTCTTTCTTTCTTCTTCTTCTTTTTTTTTTTTTTTACCAATTCTGACACTATCTGTTTTCCTCATTGGACTCTGTACTTCTCTACTGGGTTCAATAATTCATTACAATGGCCCACACAGAACTCATAGACCATACACATTTGTATGGTTTATTAGGATCATGACAAATTATGGATAGCATTGAGAAGAATGGGAATTCCTGAGCACTTGATTGTACTCATGAGGAACCTGTACTGTGACGTGACCAGGAGGCTGTCATTAGAACGTAACAAGGAGACACTGCATGGTTTAAAATCAGCAAGGGAGTATGTCAGGGGTGTATCCTTTCCCCATACTTATTCAATCTATATGATGAGCAAATAATCTGAGAAGCTAGACTATATGAAGAAAAACGTGGCATCAGGATTGGAGGAAGAATCATTAACAACCTGAGATATGCAGACAATACAACTTTGCTTGCTCAAAGTGAGGATGACTTAAGGCACCTACTGATGAAGGTTGAAGAATACAGTCTGCAGTATGGATTACATAAAGAAAACAAAAATCCTCACAACTGGACCAATGAGCAGCATCACAATAAATGGAGAGAAGTTTGTCAAAGACTTCATGTTACTTGGTTCTACAATTAACGTCAATGGAAGCAACAGTCAGGACATCAGACGATGTGTAGCACTGGGAAAGGCAACCACGAAGGAACTGTTTCAAGTGCTGAGGAGCAAGGATGTCTCCTTGAGGACTAAGATGCGCCTGACAGAAGCCATGATATTTCCAATTGCCTCGTATGCATGTGAAAGCTGGACAATGCATAAGGAAGACCGAAAAAGAGTTGATGCTTTTGAGTTGTGGTGCTGGCAAAGAATGCTGAAAGTACCATGGACTTTTGAAAGAACTAACAGATCTGTCCTGGAGGAAGTGTACCCAAAATGCTGCTTGGAAGCGAGAATGGCCAGACTTCGTCTCACCTATTTTGGTCATGTTGTCAGAAGGGACCATTCCTTGGAGAAAGATGTCATGCTTGGTAGGGTGGAGGGTCGACAAAAGAGGGGGAGGCCTTCAACGAGATGGATTGACACAGTGGCTGCGATGATGGGCTCAAGTATAGCAGGGATCATGAAGCTGGCATGGGATCAGGCAGTGTTTTGTTCTGCTGTGCATGGGGTTGCTATGGGTTGGAAACGACTCAACGGCACCTAACAACAACAACAACATTAGGAAAGTAACATAGCATCAGGATTAATTTACAAGAAACAGAAACAGGATCATTGTCAGGAAGCATACAGGTCTAGAAATGTCCTCCAAAGTGAATTGAAGATCATATCCCTCCCTTCTTTAGCATTGAACATCTCTGTCTATCTCAACAGTTTAACAGATGTGTAAACATCATAATAGAAATGTAAACAGTTAAACAGAAGAGACAGTATTCACTTATATAACCACAATGAGAACTAAAATGTGTTAAGGACCAGATTGGTGTCCTGAAAACCATATCAGAATGTCCCTTTACATCATCATAATAATTATCATCAAAAGCATTAGTGATAGTTCCCTTTCTCCATGGGTTGGAATGTGCTGCCTCACTCTGTGGGCCAAGAAGCCCACCATGCTGTCTTGCACGAGTCTTCTAGTTCTGCTGCCACCACTCCAGTGTTACAGTTCTCTCTCTCTGTCTCTTGGGTCTAGGAGGTTCTCAGTGCAGGGACCCTGGGACCAAAGGATGTGCTGTATTCCAGGCTCTTCATCTTGGTGATAATGAGGTCTCCCTCAGCTTCTGTAGGATAGGTACTTATATAGGCAAATTCTCAATCCTACTGGATGGATTTTATGCATAAAATAGAATGTACCCTATTTGCATAATAACTGACAAATCCCCTCTCAAGTGGCTCCATCTATTTTCATCATAGCTGACATTTTCTACCAGCAGGGACTGGCTTCTCCCCTGGGAAGTTGTAACAAGGACAACTGTAACAACTCTTCAGGGCCCAGGGCAAAAAAAATACCTCCCAAGCTGTTTATTTTTTCTCTTTTTCACAGATCCAAGGAAAAAGGCCCCATAAAGAAACTCCTTTCACTGCAATATGCTACTAGGTGTGGATCTTGACTCTATTACTTCATGCTATGTGATCTTAAGCAAGTCATTTTACCTTCCTTCATCTGTAAAATTGATAATATCAGTACAGTAATCATAGGGTTGTTATGAGGTTCAAAGAGATAACAATGCACTTAAAATGCTTAATACATAGTTCTCAATTAGTGTTACTTCCTTCTCCATTTTCTTATTTACCTTATTCAGTATATAGCCTATATCCTTAGCAATATTAAATATTCCTGAGGCCAAAGACTATTATACATTATGCCTCATACGTTGTAGACTCAATAAATGCTTCTTTTATCACTAATGCTGTTGATGATAAATCATTATGATAATGTAAAGGGACATTCTGATACAATTTTCAGAACACCAATTGGTCCTTAACACTTTTTACTTCTCATTCTAGTTATATAAGTGAATACCGTCTCTTCTGTTTAACTGTTTACATTTCTATTATGATGTTTACACTTCTGTTAAATGGTTTAGAGAAGATTTATGTTTGATTCACTCTGGAAACACCTAAGGATAATGCTTGGCAAATAGTTGGCCTTAGTCAAGTATTAGCTGAATTAGTGAATCTTGTAGTGTTATAGAGTCTGCATATCACATTGCCTCCTTTACCTCTAATTTATCATTTGGAAAATAAATAGATAGTATGTGAAATTCCCTAAAGTCCTTTGAAGCACTAAAATTCATTAATTCTATGATTGTGTGAGTAGGACCAGAAATCGGTGGTGGTTGTTGTTGTTATGTGCCGTCGAGTTGGACCCGACTCATAGCGACCCCTCCTTGGGTTTCTGAGGCAGTATCACTATGGAAGTAGATTGCCCCATCTTCCTTCCAAGGAGTGGCTGGTGGGTTTGAACCGCCAGCCTTCTGGTTAGCAGTCAAGTGCCTTAGGCACTATGCTACCAGAGCTCCTTTGAGAGAAGATAGTATGGTAAAATGCACTTTCAGAAACAAATATATAATTGAAGTTGAAAATGGGGAAGTGTAATTAATATGACCAGAAATATCTGAATCTTTTTCTAGGCCAGCAACATTTTCCTTTAGGGTCCACAATGTGAAAATATGCACAGAGGATAAAACAAATCAAAATAGCATTTGTTACTAGATCAGGCTTTAGTATCAGACCCCAATTCAGAACTTAGGGAAGCCAGTCTGGAACTTGGAGAGGGCAAAAGACATCTCAGCATCACCTGAAGGTCTTAGAACCAAAACAGGTCTATTTCCTCTGCTTCTAACTTGTACCTCAAATCCAAGTCTTAGATCTTGCTGTTGTAATGCACAATACGATCTTATGTATACCTCTACCACAAGACTCTACTCTGAGAAAGCATGGTCCAATTAGTGTCATTTAACATTACCAATATATAGCAGCTCTTCCTCCTTGGAAGGGAGAAGTAGTTATTGTGTGCAACAATATGGGGGGGGGGATAAATTTCTCCTTATACCATATACAAAATGAATTACAGATGTGTTTAAGAAATGGCACTAAAGTTTCAGAAAGAAAAGAAAGTGAATATTTATGAAATAAAATGAAAGAGATTAGTGGACTTTATTACTTCAAATTTAAGGCAAAAGATTAAATTTTACAGATAACAAAGTCCTTTTCAAATGAAAAAGTAAGAAAAATACTCTAACCAAAAAATGGCAGAGGTCTTGAACAGGCAACGCACACACATGACACACACATTAATGACAAGACTTATTCATCTAAAATGAAATGAAACACATAAAGATGGAGCTGCAATGGACCAGTATATTGACCATTTTGAATCAGATAATAATATGGTCTACTATGCTGGAAATGACAAATTGAAGAGGAATGGCATCACATTCATTGTCAAAAAGAGCATTGCAAGATCTATCCAGAAGTATAATGCTTTCAGTGGTAGGATAATATTCATATGCCTATTCAAATTTATATACCAACCACTAATGCCACAGATAAAGAAATTGAAGATTTTTACCACCTTCTGCAGTGTGAAAATCATTAAACATACAATGAAGATGCACTGATAACTATGAGTGATTGGAATGCAAAAGTTGGAAACAAAGGAGAAACACTGGTAGTTGGAAAATATGGCCTTGGTGATAGAAGTGACACCAGAGATCACATGAGAGAATTTTGCAAGACCAATGACTTACTCATTACAAATGCTTTTTTCAACACAAACAGTGACTATCACATGGACCTTGAGAGATGAAATACACAGAAATCAGATCAACTAGCTCTGGTAGCATAGTGCCTAAGGTACTTGACTGCTAACCAGAGGCTAGCTGTTCAAACCTGCCAGCCACTCCTCGGAAGGAAGGTTGGGCAATCTACTTTCATAGTGATAGCACCTCAGAAACCCAAGGAGGGGTCGCTATGACTCGGGTCCAACTCAACAGCACATAACAACAATAACAACATCTATAGAAAGAGACAATGGATACGCTCAACATCATCCATCAGAACAAGGCCAGAGACTGACTGCAGAACAGATCATCAACTGCTCATATGGAAGTCCAAGTTGAAGCAGCAGTCAAGAAATCATACAATGTATTATATTAGGCAAATCTGGGGCAAAAGACCTCAGTAAATTGTTAAAAAGCAAAAGACGTCACTTTGAGGACAGAGGTGCACCTGACCCAAGCCATGGTATTTTCTGTTGCCTCTTAAGTGTGTGAAAGCTGGACAATGAATAAGAAAGACCAAAAAAGAATTGATACCTTTAAATTATGATGTTGGTGAAGAATATGGAACATACCCATGGACTGCTGGAAGAATGAACAAATGTTTCTTGGAAAAAGTACAGCCAGAATGCTCCTTAGAGGTGAGGATGGTAAGATTTCATTTTACATACTTTGGACATGTTATCAGGAGAGACTGTTCCCTGGAGAAGGACATCATGCTTGGTAAAGTAGAGGGTCATC
>NW_006921896.1:2051368-2100629 GCF_000298275.1 Orycteropus afer afer
AAAAAAAAAAAAAGATGGACTGACACAGTAGCTGCAACAATGGGCTGAAACATAGCAATGGTTGTGAGGATGACACAAGACCAGGCAATGTTTCATTCTTTTGTACATGGGATCACTGTGAATCAGAACTAACTCAATGGCACTTAACAACACAACAACAACAACTAGTTAGTGTTTATAGGGAATCTCTCCCTGAAGAGAAAATATTTAAGCTAAAACTTTAAGGATGTGAAGAGATGCCAGGAGGGGAAGAGCATCTTTGCTGTAGAACAAACACATCGTGTATGAAAGCTCTTAGGCTTTCATTGTCAGAGCACTGAAAGAATTATCAGATGGCAGTGTAGCTGGAACTAGGAGAGAAGTGGCAGGAGATAAGTTTGGAGAAAAATGTAGAAACATATCATGCAGAGCCTTGTAGTGATTTTGACTTTATTGTAAATATAATGAGAAGCCACTGGAAGGTTCCTGAAAGTTCCTGCATGGATGGTGGAAAGAGAGCAAAGTTAGAATCAGAATGACCAGTTAGGAGGTTTTGAGACTTTTAAAGTAATCCAGGCTAGAAATGGTAGTGACTTGGGTTCCAATGAAATAGAGGGAATCGAGATTTATTTCAAAGGTAGAAGAGAAGGGAAATGGGAATGGAGGTTAGGGAGTGGGATAAATCAAAGTCCTAACCAGATCTGGCTTGAGCAGCTGGCTAAATGGTGATGGCCTTTACTAAGGTGGAAAAGACTGAGGGAGAAACAAGCTTTAGAATGTAAATCAAGTGTCCTCTGAAAGTTTACGCTCCTTGAGGGAGGTTCTATGTTTTATGTTTTATGCTTGCCAGCATAAACCGAGCACCTAGCACACTGCCTACAGGCTATGTTTGTTGGATTAATGAATACTAATTCAAAATTTGAAGACAACTCTGTAACATCCTGACTATTCACCTCTTACAAAAGGGAATTCAGTAAATTTAAATAAAATATTAAATGGTATGGGATATATTCACATTTTTTATTTATGCATGGAGTGACAGAGATAAGTTAATGTCTTTTATATATATATGAGCCTCATGTTAAGAGAGGAGCCTTTTCCTACTTTGGCGAGTAGTGACTGGGATCTTAAAAGCTTGCAAACAGCTGTCTAGATGCAACGATGGATCTCTCCTCATCCAGAGCAAAGAAGAATGAAGAAAACCAAAAATTCATGGAAACAATTAGTCCTAGAGACTGGTACACCATCCAATCTGCAGCATGTATGACTATGAGACCAGAAGAACTAGATGGTGTCTGGCTACCACTGTCATCCACTTGGAAGGGGATCTATGTAGGAGATCCTGGATAGAGAGGGAGAACAATGTGGGACAAAACTCAAATCATTTGGAGAACAAAAAAGGAGGGGAGGACCAGGTTTGCTGGTCCGATAGAGCCTGGTGGAACCATTGAGACTTTGGCCCCTAGCTGCCCTTCAGGTCTGGAATTGAACCCACACCTGTGGCTTCCAGCCAAACAAAAGACAAGCATAGGAGTTGAACATTTACCTGAGGTAGGTACACTCCTTGGAGAGAACAATCATGGGAGAAAGAAGGGCTGCTTATGCACAGGGAGACAGCTCAGGGGGCAGGAGTGCATGGAGGGCTGGACACAGGGAAGAGGTAACTATCAGGAGGAAGTGGGAGGGGAGCTGTTGCACTGGGGTAAATTGTGGTCAATGTCATGAGACAAAGTGTATGGGAACTGCTGTATGGAAAGTGAATTTGCTCTGTAAATTTTCACCCAAATCAAAATAAAAAAAAAAAAAAAAAAAGAAGCATTTTGTAGAGAATCTCTGAAGCTGTATATATACCTATTTACTTTCAGGGATGAAAAATTCATAAGAATTCCACTATAGGTAAGGGCTTTATTATGTTTGAAGTTCTTAAATTCTATTGCTTTAGAAAGTTGACTCTTAAAGGCACTGCAGTCTTGTACACTCGCCTTTAGTAGACAGGGAGCAAACAGTAGAGCAAATGACATCATGTTTGTGTTAGCTGTTTATGCTTGTCAGATTTAACAGGCTAAGGAGAAGCCCTAGAATGACATTGAGACTAGATTGGTATTAAGCTTTTAAACTCTGAGGGAAGCATGGTTTTAGCACAATCGTGTTAACATGTTATTTGCATGTCCCAACTACTAGAATGTGGATTTCATTGTATGAAAGGAGAAATCCTATACAGAAGAATATAAGAATGTATCTTTATTGGTGTTCCTCCAGTACTTTTCCATAAGCAATTAGTATCTAATGTCTTTACTATTGCAATAAAGGCCTTTCCAAAGTTGGCATTGGGTATCATTGAAAATCAGATTATATCAAGGAGACCTCAGTTTCAGTTGAATTTATCTATAGCTAAAGTTTTATATCATGTCTAAACAAGATTTTTTTTTTAAAAAAAGCAAAACAAAAAAATTCTTGGATAACCACGCAAACCATTTTTTAAAATATTCTGTAAGTGTTAAGATAAAACTGTATTATTTAACTTTAAATAGTAAGTGGTCTATCATATGAGCAATAGTATAATCACCTGACAGCATAGATGTGGTGGTTAAGTTTGTGTGTCAACTTGGCCGGGCCTGGTTGAGTCGCTGGGCAGCTGGATGTTGTATTTCCCATGATGAGACTGGTAATCAACTCCATGGTGGAATCTACTGTGAGCAACTGAGTAGCTGCCTTAGGGATATGGTCTGCTTCCTGTATATAAGGAGAAGCCTTGAGGTACAGTCTCTAGCTGATGGCACACTTGAACCTTGCATGTAGCTGAGTTGTTCAGCAGCCTGCCATGCTCTGTTGATCTTGGGACTTTTAATGGACTTGAATTAAAGGCCTGCCATGTGGTTTGGTAATATAGTGCCTTGTTACTTGTCAAGCTTAGGTTTGGCAGCCTCAGCAGCTGAATGAAGAAAAGCCTCCAGCTTCAGTGGGCTGGGAGCAGGAGGCAGAGCTGAAGCCTGAGGTCGAGGGGCTTTCACTCAGCCCCTAGAGCCTGGCACTTTGAACTTAGACTTAAAGCCTCCAAAGTATAAGAGAATAAACTCTTGTTTGTTCAAGCCATCCATTTGTGGTATATTTCTATGAGAGTGGCACTAGGTAACCAGAACAGCAGGACACTTAAGAGTGGGATCCTAGTCACAACAAAGCCTTGAAATGCCTGGCACAGTAAATGTTAGCTAATAGTAAGGTCAATTTGAGACAATAGGGCAACAAGCATGGTCACCTAAAAGCAAATGTAATTTGAAAATACCCCGTAGAGTTATTTTAGATAGAATGAGAAAAAAAGTGGTCGACCTTATTCTGTTCTGACCAGTCCATATGGAGCTCTATTGAGCGATAAGGAAACCCTTTCAGAGAAGTATGTTGTTGTTAAGTGCCATTAAGTCTATTCCAACTCATAGCAACCCAATATATAACAGAACAAAACATTGCCGAGTCCTGCACCATCCTACAAGCACTGACTGCCACGTTTGAGCCCATCATTGCAGCCACCGTGTTAGTCCATCTCGTTGAGGGCTTTCCCCTTTTTCGTTGACCCTCTATTTTACCAAGCATCATGTCCTTCTCCAGGGACTGGTCCCTTCTGACAACATGACCAAAGTGTGAGAAATGAAATCTCACCATCCTTGCTTCTAAGGAACATTCTGGCAGAACTTCTTCCAAGACAGATTTGTTCATTCTTCTGACAGTCCATAGTATATTCAATAGTCTTTACCAACACCATAATTCAAAGGCATAGATCATCTGAAATGGGGTCAGAGGAGTACTTGGGAGAAAAAAGGAAGCTTAGAAATAGCTTATGAGGACTAACTAAAGGAAAGCAGACTAACTGTAGTGTGACAAAAAAGTAACTTATTTCTTTATGGCTGGGAAAAAATAGAAGACCAAAAGTTAGAAGCTAGGTTTTGGATCAGTGAAAGGAAGAACTTTCAGAAAGTTTCCATAGCACTTTATCAGTACCTAACTTGTAGAACTTTCCAGTTTCTATCATTATAGTTACTTCTAGATATTACTTAAATATCTACATAGCACCTGGTGCTTTTAAACTCTGAGGGAAGCATGGTTTTAGCATAATCATGCTAACATGTTATTTGCATGTCCCAACTACTAGAGTATGGACTTCATTTCATGACCTAGATATTAGGCCCAGAAGTACTTGTTCAATGAATTAATGAATGTGAGAATGGCTAAACAAATGACTACCAGAACTAGCCAAAGATGAAACTGAGCCATCATGTCAGGGAAGTCGGTCAAAAACAAACTAGTTAACCACTTGACAGATGTTATGGAGGAGATCAAAGCTATGTTTACTTCGTTGGATTAGATAACTTTTCAAGGCCTTTCAAGCTCTAAGAATCTATGGTTTCATGACTTAGATTGAGGTTCTGTCTTTGCCACTTAGTAGTACTGTGGTATTAGGTAAAATCACTTAGCTACTTTGAACCCCAGTTTGCTAAATAGATTACGATATCGTCTCTGCCTACCACATAAATTCTTTTGAATATATAACTAACATTTTTTAAAAATGTGAAAAATATAACAAGAAAGCTAACAGTATCCTGCCTTAATTGGCAAGAAGGCTTACATGAACTTTAAGAGAGAGCCCTAATGAAGATGGGTAGAAGCCTAGACTAGGAGGGACAGAACCAGAGGAAATGGCTCTATATAAGGCTTGTCTCTAAAGGGTGAGACAGTGATAACCACCCCAAACACAGTATGCTAGGGGTTTTAACAATTACAGAGTCAATGATAGAGTCACTATCTATGGAGGGTCAGCCCCACAAGGGAAGTGAGACCTCAGTTGTACATGTAGAAATTGTCAAGCTGGTATATATTTTGTTATGTATATTTTTACCACAATAGGAAAAAAAAATAAAGTGTACATTGTCTGGAGGAATAGAGTATAGAAAACAAGCAGTGGGGAGGATTTGGCAAGAACTAGGTTGATGAGGGTACAAATGGTTAACACACTTGGCTACTAACCCAAAGGTTAGAGATTCCAGCTCTTCCAGAAGTGCTTTCAAAGAAAGGCCTGGCAATCTACTTCCAAAATTATCAGCCATTGAAAATCTACTGAGTACAGTTCTACTCTGACACACACAGGGTCACCATGAGTCAGAACTGACTCAATAGTAATTGGTTTGTGGCCTTAGTGGTTCAGTGGTTGTTTTGGTTACCTAGTGCTGCTCTGACAAGAATATACCACCAATGGGATGGCTTGAACAAACAGGGCTTTATTCTCTTACAGTTTGGGAGGTTAGAAGTCTGAGTTCAAAGTGCCAGGCTCTAGGGGCTGTGTGAAAGCCCCTCAAACTTGAGCTTCAGCTCTGCCTCCTGCTCCCAGCCCACTGAAGCTAGAGTCATCTCTTCACTCAGGCAGCTACTGGCTGCTGAGGCTAACAAGCCCAAGGTCAACAAATTAAATGGCACAATCCTGATGTTACCAAACCACTTGGCAGGCCATTAATTCAAGTCCATTGAAAGTCCCAAGGTCGGCAGAGCATGGCAGGCTGATGAACAATGACACAGCTACATGCAGGGTTCGAGTGTGCCATAAGCTAGAGACTGTTCCCCAAGGCTTCTCCTTATATACAGGAAGCAGACCACATGCCTAAGGCAGCTACTCAGCTGCTCACGGTAGATTCCACCATGGAGTTGATTACCAGTCTCATCATGGGAAATACTACTTCCAGCTGCCCAGCCACTTCAACCAGGCCCAGCCAAGTTGACACACAAACTTAACCAACACAATTCCACTCCTTGTCAACTTGGCACCTGTACAGATCTTTAATGGGTGGCATCTGTACAGATCTCCTTCACTGAGTGGCTCTAGTCCCCTAGTTCCTGAGTGATGACCTTACCCCTTGGCTTGGTGGGCCCTGTTCCTCTACCTCTTGGGCATGGTAGCCCTGCCCCCTCACTCTTGGACAGCAGCTATGGCTCCATCCCACTGGCCCACATGAACAAGCAGCCCCACACTCCAGAACCAAGTTGTTGGAGGTCTGGGTCTTTGAGACCTAGGGGGCTGTGGTGGTTCCACCCTCAGAAGCCATGGTCCTACCATTGAGGCTGAGGCAGCTCTGCTTCCCATTTCCTTGGTGTCTCTGCTTCTGCTAATTAATGCTTGAGGGAAACCCACTCTGCCAGAAATTTTTCTGCCCAAAGGACACTTAGCTTTCTTGCTCCATGGGCTGGCCAACCTGCTATTCCATCTCATGCCGGTCTCTTCTACCAATTAATGCCTGAAGGCAACCCACTCCGCCAGGAAGCTGCCTACCCAATGACATCCAGCTTTCTCCTCCATGGGCTGGTAAGGCTGTTGCTGTCTCCTGCCAGTCTCTTGGCTCTGCTCCTGTTGTCTCTCATGCCACATGCTGGGGTCTCTCTGCCAGGGTTTCAGATGAAGGATGCACTCCACTCCTGTGTCCACATTTTAGGTATCTGTCAGTGCAGCACCCCACTCTCACTACCATATTCTTTTCTGGTTACCTAGTGCCACTCTGACAGGAATATACCACAGATGGGATGGCTTGACAAATAGGACTTTATTCTCTTATAGTTTGGGAGGCTAGAAGTCTGAGTTCAAGTGCCAGGCTCTAGGGGCTGTGTGAAAGCCCCTTGACCTTGGGCTTCAGCTCTGCCTACTGCTCCTGGCCCACTGAAGCTAAAGGCAGATCTTCACTCAGGCAGCTACTGGCTGCTGAGGGTAACAAGCCCAAGGTCAACAAATTAAATGGCACAGTTCCAATGTTACCAAACCACACACACACACACACACACACACAAATAAACCACAACGCAGTGTCGTCGAGTAGGATCTGACTCATAACGAACCCCTCCTTGGGTTTCCAAGGCAGTATCACTACGGAAGTAGATCACCCAATCTTCCTTCGGCAGGCCATTTATTCAAGTCCATTGAAAATCTCGAGGTCAGCAGAGCATGGCAGGCTGCTGAACAATGACACAGGTACATGCAGGGTTCAAGCATGCCATAAGCTAGAGACCATTCCCAAAGCTGTTTCCAATATACGGGAAGCAGACCACATCCCTAAAGCAGCTACTCAGCTGCTCTAATAGATTCCACCATGGAGATAATAACTAAGCTTACCATGGGGGATAACTACATCAAGCTGCCCAGCCACTCAACCAGGCCTAGCCAAATTAACACACAAATTTAACTCCTCCCATAGGAGACTTTTCACACATATGAGGTTATTAAAAATACCATGGCTTGGGTTAAGTGTACCTTGGTTGTAAAGAAGTCTTTTGCAGCAGATTTGCCCAGTGCAAAATGATGTCTGATTTCTTGCCTGCTGGTTCCATGGGTCATGATTGTGAATCGAAGTAAAATGAAACCCCTAACAACTTCAATCTTTTTTCCATTTATCATAATGCTGCTTATTGGTCCAGTTGTGAGGATTTTCATTTTCTTTATGTTGAAGTATAATCCATATTGAAGATTATCTTTGATTTTCATCAATAAGTGCGGCAAGTCATTTTCACTTTCAGGAAGAGAGGTTGTCTCATCTGCATATCACAGGTTGTTAGTGAGTTTTCCTATAATCCTGATGCTGCATTCTTCTTCATATACTCCAGCTTCTCAGATTGTTTGCTCAGCATACAGATTAAATAACCATGGTGAATTTGAGTTTGAATTGTGGTGTTGGTGAAGAATACTGAAAATACCACAGACTGCCAGAAGAATAAACAAATCAATCCTGGAAGAAGTGCAGCTGGACTGCTGCTTGGAAGCAGGAATTACCTGCCTTCGTCTCACCTACTTTGGTCGTGTTATCAGAAGGGACCATTTCCTGAAGAAGGATATCATGCTTGGTAAAGTGGAGAGTCAGTGAAAAAGGGAAAGACCCTCAACGAGATGGATTGTCATAGTGGCCACAACAGTGAGCTCAAGCATAGCAAAGATTATGAGGATGGCATAGGACTAAGCAGTGTTTTGTTCTGTTGTACATAGGATGGCTGAGTCGGAGTCAACGCAATGGCACCTAACAACAACAACAACATGGGAGACCTTAGTTCAATTCCCAGCCAATGCATCTCATGTGCAACCACCACTCATCTGTAAGTGGAGGCTTGCATATTGCCATGATGCTGAAAAGGTTTCAGTAGAGCTTAAGATGCACTAAAAAGAAAGACCTTGTGAAAACCTTTGGAACACAATGGTCTGATCTACCACCAATCATGGGAATGGCACAGGACTGGACAGCATTTTGTTCCATTGTACAGGGGTCCACATAAATCAGAGTCCGACTCCACAGTAGCTAACAACAACAAAGTTCATCAAGGTCCCATCCAAATGGATGGAATTCAGGTTATCTGGAACATCTTAGGAGAAAAAAAAGACATAAACCAGGATATAGGGCAATGTAGAAGGAAGGGTCTGGCTCAACTAAGGTGTTTCAGATTCCAGATTTAAAGCATTAAAATTAATGTCAGGCCACAGCTGATGAAACTAGTACTACAACTCTGCTGCCGGCCTTGGACAGAACAGACTGTTCACTAGCCTGAGGTTAAACTTGTGGAGGAAAACATTGTGGAATATAGGTGAATCAGAGGGAGAGGCAGAGCTGGATAGTGAACATGCCTTCTAAATTATAAAGGGCTATACTGACTCGACAGCGAATGACAACAACAGCACACAGGTGCACATTTTTATAGCTAAGCCACTCCTCGGAAGAAAGATGGGGCAATCTACCTCTGTAGTGATACTGCCTCGGAAACCCAAGGAGGGGTCGCTATGAGTCGGTCTGACTCGATGGCATATGACAACAACAAACACTAGCTGCTAGTAGCACAACCTACAAATTGTGACCCCCCAAAATTTCTCCAAACAGTGCCAAATGCCGGATGTCAGGGGCAGTATCATTCCTGGTTGAGAAACACTGGTCTAGGTGAAGAACTGATAATGAAAGACATAATCCAAAATCAGTGCTTGAGAACCATTGTTCTAGGTGAGAAAGTGATAATGATTCTTAGGTGTTAACACCTACAAAAGGCTGTTACTGCTGTTAGCCAAGTGCCATTTAAAAACATTACTTTCTCTTTACTTCTGCTGATTTGTTTTTGAAAGAAGAAAACCAGCCTCACCCCCATGAGTCAATTCTGACTCATAGTGACCCCTCCTTGGGTTTCCAAGGTGGTATCTCTACGGAGGTAGATTGCCCAGTATTATTTCCTAGGAGTGGCTGGTGGATTTCCACCAGCCTTCTGGTTAGCAGTCAGATGCCTTGGGCAGTATGCCACAAGAGCTCCCATTACTTTCTCCTTACTTCTGATCTGTTTTCGAAAGGGCAGATTCAGGCACAGTAATTTCTTTTGGGACTATCAATGAACCTGAAGTGAATATTGTCCCTTTCTCAGATTCCTTCTATTCAAATTAGAGTCACATCTGGGACAGAAGTTGTTTGGAGCCTCTCAAATGCTGCTGGTTAAAAATGGCAGATTTTGGGATCAACAGATCTCACAATCCTGGAAAGTTAGATTCCAAACCAGTGTGGCAAAGAGGGGGCAAAAGGAAATCTCTGAGTTCTGTGGGCCACTGTGCTATCGTCCTACTCCAGAATCCCAGAAGTTGGAATAGAAAAATGGTTTACCAGTCGTGGGTCTCCAGTGACACTCTCTGATATGAATACATGGTTGTATTATGCAGATTTCTAATGCTAGGTTTAAAAGGTTCAACTAAAAATGGCTTGTAATGAAGAGATCAAGCTTTATAATAACTGGAATAGTAATTAAATCCTAAGCATGAGGAGCTTTATGTTCCATGTGCACATAGAGAATGTTTTCTAATGATGGATACATAAGCTAAATTTTAGTATTCTTCTCCAAATGGCTATGGATTTTCTTTTTTTTTTGGTGAACACTGATCTTAAATACTCTCAGATGTGAAAACTTAGCTGTTTCTCTTTGTGAATATAAAGAAGTCATAATTAGGTTTTATAACATAGTGATGTCTTTCCCTCTAAAAAAGTGCAACACTCAACATATAACATTTTAATTAAAATCCAGTAAATGCGTTTTTCTGTTCGTTTTCTCCCTATATAGATTTGCCTCATACTTTTTACATCTGATATGCAAGGGTATCTCCAAAATATGATTTTTCAGATAACAGAATCAAATTACCAGCCTAATTTTGATGGTACAGTTTACAATTTAAAATGTCCTCATTAATTATGTAACTATTTAATTATGTAACTCATTACTTTTGTAACTATTATTATATTGTAGTTGTTGTTGTTAGTTGCTATTGAGTTGACTTAACTCATGGAGACCTTAGGTACAACATAATGAAGCATTGCCCAGTCCTGCATTCATCCTCACAAATTGCCAGCATTTTCAAGTCCATCTTTGTGGCCATACAATAGCCAATCTATCTCACTGAGACACTCTTACATCCTCAAAGGCTCTCTACTTCACTAAACATGATCCTGATATTCAAAGCAACTGAGTTAGACAGTGTTCTGTGTGACTCCTAAGTTTTTCATTGGCTAATTTTTGTTTCTAGTCTAGCTTAGTTGGAAGATCAGCTGAAACCTGTTTAGCATCATGGCAACATGCAAGCCTCCAGTGATAAATGGGTGGTGGCTGCACATAACATTCATTGGCCAGAAGTGGAGCCCAAATCTCCCAATGGAAAATTCTACCATTGAACTACCACTGTCCCCCAAAGTAGTACACATAAGGGTAATACTAAGTGAAGCAAACAGCATACATATACAAAGTGACAAATGGTCAAATTCTGGGGTGAAGATTAAATAAACATGTAATTTACCAAGTATTCAGTCCCTATTATGCACCAAGCACTAATGCCACAAATTACCAATCAGCAATGCATAACCATTTAAAAAATAAAGCTCTAGTTAAAATATTGAGTTCAATTCTTAACATTCTCGGTGCTTTTCAATGAATATTTTGGAAATAAATGAATGAGTGATCAGCATTGGATAGTAGAAAAACCGTGAACTTTGGGTACTTACGGACTACAGTTCAAATCCCAGCTCTGCAGCTGAAGCATCTTTGCCTCAGTTTTCTCATTTCTTATATGGAAATTATAATTTCTACCTCAAAAATTATGTTTAGGGTTAAATAAGATAATGTTTCAAAAGGGTCAAGCACAGTTCCTGGTGTAGGTGCCCTAGGTTAGTAGTTCTTTTCCATCTCTGCTTCTTTTCCTTCGATTGATGACATTAATAAAGACATTTGATTTAAACTCAAGCATGAAAGAAGGCATCTTCATTTCAGCAAGCAAGATTGTGTCATCTGCATATTGCTGGTTGTTAGTCAGTCTTCCTCCAATCCCGAAGCCGTGTTCTTCTTCATATGGTCCAGCATCTCAGGTTTTTTTTCTCAGCATACCAACTGAATAAGTATAGTAAAAGGATACAACCCCCATGCACACCTTTCCTGATTTTAAACCATGTAGTATTCCCTTGTTCTGTTCAAATGACTGCCTCTTGGTCTATGTACAGGCTGCTCATGAGCACAATTAAATGTTTTAGAATTCACATTCTTCCTAATGTTCTCCATAATTTCTTATGATCCACAGAGTCGAATACCTTTGCATATCAGTAAAACACAGGTAAACATTTTTCTGGTATTCTTTGCTTTCAGCTAGGATCCATCTCACATCAGCAATGATATCCCTCATTCCACGCCCTCTTGTGGATCTGGCTTGAAGTTCGGGCAGTTCTCTTTCAATATACTGCTGCAAACATTTTTAAATTATCTTCAGGAAATTTTACTTGCATATGATATTAATGATATTTTTTAAATAATTTCCACATTCTGTTGGATCACCTTTCATTGGAATGAGCATAGATGTGGATCTTGTCTAGTCAGTTGGCCAGATAGCTGTCTTCCACATTTCTTGGCATAAACGAGTAAGTGCCTCCAGCATGGTATCTGTTTGTTGAATGTCTTAATGGGTATCCCATCAATTCCTTTTTTTTTTTTTGCCAGTTCCTTCGGTCCATCTAAGACTTCTTCCCTCAACACTATTGGTTCTTGATCATATGCTGTCTCCTGAATGGTTGAAAGTTGATACATTTTGGTACAGTAACTCTGTATATTCTATCTTCTTTTGATGCTTCCTGCATCATTCAATATTTTGCCCAAAGAATCCTTCAATATTGCAACTCAAGGCCAGATAGTTATACATTTTGTTATAATACTTTACTTTGTCTTCCTGAGCTGCCCTTTGAAATCTTTAGTTCAGCTCTTTTATTTCATCATTTTTTTCTATTTGCTTGAGTCAATCTCCATTGAAGAGGAAGTTTCAGAGTCTTTTCTGATATCTGTTTTGGAATTTTCTTCCTTTCCTGTTGTTTTAATGATCTCTTCCTTTCTTCATGTATGATGTTTTTGATGTCATCCCACAACTTGTCTGGTCTTTGTTCTTCTGCAGATCGTCTCTAAATTCAGGTGGGCTATAAGCAAGATCGTATTTTGGCTCTTGTGGATTAGTTTTAATTTTCTTCAGCTTCAAGTTGAACTTGCATATGAAGAATTGATAGTCTGTTCTGTAATCAGCTCCTAGCCTTGTTTTAACTGATGATATTGAGCTATTTCCACAGATGTAGTGAATTGATTCTTATGTATTCCACCTGACTATACATCTTAACACGTATAGTCACCATTTATGTTGTTAAAAAAAGTACTTGCTATTAATAAGTCATTGTTGTTGCTAAATTCTATCATATGGTCTCTGGTGCCATTTCTTTTACCAAGACCATATTTTCCAACTACAGACCCTTCTTTGTTTCCAACTTTCACATTCCAATCACCACTAGTAATCAATACATCTTGATTGCATGTTTGGTCAATTTCAGATTGCAGGAGTTGATAAAAATCTTCAATTTCTTCATCTTTGGCTTTAGTAGTTGTTGCATACATTTAAATAACAGTAGTATTAACTGGTCTTCCTTGTAAGTGTATGTATACTATCTTATGATTGATACCATTGTGCTTCAGGATAGATCTTGAAATATTCTTTTTGATGATGAATCTGATGTCATTCCTCTTTAATTTGTCAGTCCCATTATAGTAGACCATATGATTGTCTGATTCAAAATGGCCAATACCGGTCCCTTCCAGTCACTAATGCCTAGGTTATTGATCTTTATGGGTTCCACTTTATTTTTGACAACTTCCAACTTTTCTAGATTCATACTTTGTACATTCCATGTTCCAATTATTAATGAATGTTTGCAGCTATGTCTTCTCATTTTGCAACTTTTCTAGATTCATAGTTTGTACATTCCATGTTCCAATTATTAATGAACGTTTGCAGCTATGTCTTCTCATTTTGAGTCATGCCACATCAGCATGTGAAGGTCCGAAAAGCTTTACTCCATCCATGTCATTAAAGTTGACTCTGCTTTGAGGAGGTAGCTTTTCCTCAAATGTGCTTCGAGTGACTTCCAACATGAGTGGCTCATCTTCCAGTACTATATCAGATAATATTTCACTGCTATTCGACGGCACATAACAACAACAACAACAACAACATTCATTTCATAAACTTTTCCCATAATAAACAGTGTTTCACTGCTATTCATAAGGTTTTCAGTAGCCAAGTGTTTCAGAAGTGGATGACCCCGTTTTACTTCCTAGTTTATCCCAGTCTGGAAACTCTGTTGAAACCTATCTACTATACATTACCCTGCTACATAGCTTCCAGCCTCACAGCAACACACAAACCAGCACAGTATGAAAAACTGAATGATGAGTCATGGACTCATGTCTAGACTTTCTATTTTAAAAAGTTTTTCTTGTGTTCTGAAACATGGGCTCTTACAATGTAATATATAATTTGTAGGAAATAAAAAAGAGAGGTGGGGGTATTGGTGGTAAGTTCAGTGTTACAGCTCTTGCCTTCTATGATGGAGACCTGGGTATGGTTCCCAGCCCCTGCACTTCATGGGCAACCACTATGATGCTGAACATGTTTCAGCAGAGCATCCCAACTAAGACAAACTGTTGTTTTTGTTAGGTGCCATCAAGTCAGGTATGACTCATAGTAACCCTACGAATAACAGAGGGAACTCTGGTAGCATAGTGCCTAAGGCACTTGACCTCTAACCAGAAGGCTGGCAGTTCAAACCCATCAACCACTCCTCAGAAGGAAGGTTGGGCAATCTACTTCCATAGTGATACTGCCTCGGAAACCCAAGGAGGGGTCACTATGAGTCGGGTCTGACTCAACGGCACATAACAACAACAACCTACAACAGAACAAAACACTGCCCAGTCCTGTGCCAGACTCACAGTTCTTGCTATACCTGAGCCTATCATTGCAGCCACTGTGTCATTCCATCTCATTGAGGGCCTTCCCCTTCTTCAGTGACCCTCCACTTTACCAAGCATTCCTTCTCCAGGGAATGGTCCCTTTCTGACAACATGACCAAAGTAGGTGAGACAAAGTCTGGCCATTCTTACTTCCAAGGAGCATTTCGGCTGTATTTCTTCTAGGACAGATTTGTTAGTTCTTTT
The DNA here is from genome assembly GCF_000298275.1 of Orycteropus afer afer. Classification (NCBI taxonomy): domain Eukaryota; kingdom Metazoa; phylum Chordata; class Mammalia; order Tubulidentata; family Orycteropodidae; genus Orycteropus; species Orycteropus afer. The sequence continues at coordinate 2,065,889 of NW_006921896.1, forward strand.
GGCAGTCCGTGGTACTTTAGGTATTATTCACCAACACCACAGCTCAAAAGCACCAACTCCTCTTTGGTCTTACTTACTCATAGTCCAGCTCTCACATGCATATGAAGAGACTGAAATTACTACAACAGATCTCCCCAGTGCAATACATCATCTGATGCCTAGGCTGCTGCTTCCATGGGTGTTGATTGTGGAACCAAGTAATATGAAATCTTTGACAACTTCAGTCTTTCCTCCATTTATTGTGATGCTGCTTATTGGTCCAGTTGTGAGGATTTTTGTTTTCTTTATACTGTGTAATCCATACTGCAGACTGTAGTCTTTAATCTTCATCAGTAAGTGCTTCAAGTCATCCTCACTTTCAGCAAGCAAAGTTGTGTCATCTGCATATTGCAGGTTGTTAATGCATCTTCCTTCAATCCTGATGTTGCATTCTTATTCACATAATCCAGCTTCTTGGATTATTTGCTCAGCATACAGATTGAATAAGTATGGTGAAAGGAGACAACTTTGACACATTCCCTTCCTGATTTTAAACCATGAAGTGTCCCCTTGTTCTATTCAAATGGCAGCCTCCTGGTCTATGTATAGGTTCCTCATGAGCACAATTAAGTGTTCTGGAATTCCCATTCTTCTCAATGTTGTCCATAATTTGTTATGATCCACACAGTTGAATGCTTTTGCATAGTCAATAAAACACAAGTAAACATCTTTCCGGTATTCTTTGCTTTCAGCCAAGATCCATCTCACATCAGCTATGATATCCCTCATTCCACATCCCCTTCTGAATCCAGCTTGCATTTCTGGAAGTTCTCTGTCAGTATATTGCTGCAACCGTTTTTTAATTATCTTCAGTAAGATTTACTAGTGTGTGATATTAGAGATATTATTCGATAATTTCCACATTCTGTGGGATCACTTTCCTTTGGACTGGGTACAAATATGGATCTCTTCCAGTCAGTTGGCCAGGTAGCTGTCTTCCAAACTTTTTTGCCATAAATGAGTGAGTGCCTCCAGTGTGGCATCCATTTGTTGAAACATCTCAATGGTATTCCGTCAAATCCTGGAACCTTGTTCTTCACCAGTTCCTTCAATGTACTTTTGACTTCTTCCTTCAATACCACTGGTTCTTAGTCATATGCCACCTCCTGAAATGGATGAACATCAACCCATTCTTTTTGGTACAGTAACTCTGTGTATTCCTTCCATCTTCTTTTGATGTTTCCTGCATCTTCAATATTTTGCCAATAGAATCTTTCAATAATGCAACTTGAGGCTTGAATTTTTTTTTCTGTTCTTTCACCTTGAGAAATGTGGAGCATCTTGTACCCTTTTGGTTTTCTAACTCCAGGTCTTTGAACATTTCAGTATATAATTGACTTTGTCTTCTTGATATGCTCTTTGAAATCTTCTATTCAGCTCTTTTATCTTGCCATTTATTCCATTTACTATAGCTACTCTCCATTCAAGGTCAAGTTTCAGAGTCTCTTCTGACATCCAATTTGGTCTTTTCTTTCTTTCCTGTCTTTTTAATGACTGTTTGCTTTCTTCAGGGATGATGTTCTTGATGTCATCCCACAATTGCTCCGGTTTTTTTTATCTTTGGAATAGTTGTCAGCCTTGCTGCCGTGCAGATATTTATTTATTTATATTGTGATTTGGGTGAAGATTTACAGAGCAAATTCACTTTCCATACAGAAGTTCACATACACTTTGTCTCATGACATTGACCACAGTTTACCACAATGCAACAGCTCCCCTCCCACTTCCTCCCCATAGTTACCACTTCCCAGTGTCCATCCCTCCATGCACTCCTGCCCCCTGAGCTGTCTCCCTGTGCATAAGCAGCCCTTCTTTCTCCCATGATTGTTCTCTCCAAGGAGTGTATCTACCTCAGGTAAATGTTCAACTCATATGCCTATCTTTTGTTTGGCTGGAAACCATAGGTGTGGGTTCAATTCCAGACCTGAAGCACAGCTGAGGGCCATAGTCTCAGCGGTTTCACCAGGCTCCATCGGACCAGCAAACCTGGTCCCCTCCCCTTCTTTTTTCTCCAAATGATTTTGAATTTTGTTCCACATTGTTCTCCCTCTCTTTCAAGGATCTCCTAGATAGATCCCCTTCCACGTGGATTACAGTGGTAGCTGGGCACCATCTAGTTCTTCTAGTCTCATAGTCATATAGGCTGCAGATCAGATGGTGTACCAGTCACTAGGACTGATTGTTTCCATGAATTTTGGTTTTCTTCATTCTTCTTGGCTCTAGATCCATCATTGCATCTAGATGGCAGCTTATTGGCTTTTAAGATCCCAGTTGCTACTCCCCTAAGTAGGAGGTGGAACAGTGTTTTGTATAGTATGTTATGCCAATTGAGCTTCATGTCCCCTGCGACTATGGTCCCAAGCCCACAGGTTCAACTACTTGGTCCCTCTGGGTAGCTGGCTATGACCAAGCAGTGACCACAACCTTGCCCCTTGTCAGCTCTACTATACACCTGGGAATTCTAATCATTCACTTAAACTTGTAGGACCATTGTCTGCAACCCTATACATGTTCTTGGATACACTCCCCATTTCATAGACATACCTAATAATTCAGCCTGTTTGCCTTCACTGACAATGCAGTACTGTATGTGCAAAAGGGTTCATCTTTGTTATCTGTACCCTCCCCCATGTACCTCTCTATGTCTTTCTCTTCTTCAATGCCGCCATATTGGTCACTCACATTTGGTATATTGTCCTTCTCTTCACCCAAATCAATATTTATCTCTATCTGTCTAACAGTGTTCCCTCCCCTCCCCTCCCACCCCTAGTAACCAACAAAGAAAATTTCCTTCTATAGATAAACATATCCTTAACGTTTACAATAATGAATGAATACAATATTTATCCTTTTGTGATTGACTTATTTCACTCAGCATGATGCCAGACTATAGCTCCCTCTGTCTCCTTTTTTGGTATTTTCATGTAAATTCTTCTGCTAGTTGGGGTTTAGTCTACTTCTATATCCTTCCCTTCAAGGCTCAGGGGTCCAGGATTATCTTCTGTGTCTGTGTTAATTGGTTCCCCTTTTCTTTGTTGAAGAGGGTCTTTGCAGTCTTTCTGCCTAGTCCGCCATCTTACCCTCTGTCTCCTCCTCTGGTTTTTTGTCATCGGTGTTCAACGCAAATCTATTTTTCAGATGGTCTTTAAATTCAGGAGGAATATAATCAAGGAGCTCTTGTAGCGTAGTGGCTAAGGCACTTGACTGCTAACCAGAAGGCTGGCAGTTCAAACCCACCAGCCACTCCCCAGAAGGAAGATGGGGCAATCTACTTCCATAGTGATACTGCCCTGGAAACCCAAGGAGGGGTCGCTATGGGCTGGGTCTGACTCAACGGCACATAATAACAACAACAACATTTTTGCTCTTGTGTACTTCTTTTAATTGTCTTCACCTTCAACTTGAACTTGCATATGAGGAATTAATGGTTTGTTTCACAGTCAACTCCTGACTTTGTTTTGGCTGAAGATATTGAGCTTCTCCATCTCCTCTTTCCACATATGTAGTTGATCTTATTCCTGTGTATTCCATCTGGTGAAGTCCACGTGTATAGCCACCATTTATGTTGTTGAAAAAGGTATTTCCAATGAATAAGTCATTGGTCTCGCAAAATTCTATCATGTGATCTCCAGTGTTATTTCTATCACCAAGGCCATACTTTCCAACTACTGGTGATTCTTCTTTGTTTCCAACTTTTGCACTTCAGTCACCAGTGATAATCAGCACATACATCTTGATTGCATGTTTGGTCAATTTCAGACTACAGAAGTTGATAAAAATCTTCAATTTTGTCATCTGTGGTTTTGGTGGTTTGTGCATAAATTTGAGTAATAGTAGTATTAACTGGTCTTCCTTGTGGACATATGGGTATTATCCTATCACTGACAGCATTGTACTTCAGGATAGATCTTGGCACATTTTTTGTGATGATGAATGCCGCACCATCCCTCTTCAATTTGTCATTCCTGGTGTAGTAGATCATATGGTTGTCTGATTCAATATGACAAAAACCAGTCCATTTTAAGTCATTAATGCCTAGGATATCAATATTTATCCATTCCATTTCATTTTTGACAACTTTCAATTTTCCTAGATTCATATTTCATACATTCCATGTTCTAATTATTAATGGATGTTTGCAGCTGTTTCTTCTCATCTTGAAAAGTACCACATCAGCAAATGGAGGTCCCAAAACCTTTACTGTATCCACATCATTAACGTTGGCTCTACTCTGAGGAGGCAGTTCTTCCCCAGTCATATTTTGAGTGCCTTCTGACCTGAGGGGCTCATCTTCCAGCACTATATCAGATAATGTTTCAGGGCTATTCATAAAGTTTTCCAGTAATATATCAGACAGTGTTTCACTGCTATTCATAAGGTTTTCACTGGCCAGTTCTTTGAGAAGTGGATGGCTTCTTCCTTCTTCCAAGTCTGTCTTAGTCTGGAAGCTCTGCAGAAACCTCTCCACCATGGGTAACCCTGCTGGCATTTGAAACAACAGTAGCATAGCCTCCAGCCTCCAAGCAACATGCAAGCCACCACAGTACAACAAACTGACAAATGAGTTGTGACAAAGTATAAAGTAAATGTTAGGTATTTTGTGAGGCTTGCTTCCAAAAATTAGGTAGTGAAAACCCTGTGGAGCACAATAGTCCAATCCACAACTGATTATGGCAATGGCATAGGACCATGCAGAATTTCACTGTGTTGTGCTTGGATTCACCGTGAGTTGGGGACTGACTCCACAACAGCTAACAACAATATCACAAGAAAGTCAAGTGTGAAGGGAATGGGCTAGGGAGGCATGTAGGTAGGAGTTTGCATCTTGGCCCTGTGTACTGTTGGACATGCTATGCAACTGCCTTGAGATTCCATTCCCCATTTATGGGTTGGTAATGATATTACCTGCTTATAAGATTGTTATGGGAGTTATATGGGTTAATATAGGCATAGTACATCATACTAATAAATAAATAAAATTTTAGCTAAAGCCAATACTGATTTGACTGGGCCAACCTAAGCTACCGACTGTCATTGAGAAATTTCATTGAGATGATGGGAAGAGAATGAAATAAAAAAGGAAAGGAATATATGGAGATTCACACTTTAGTTCATTGAGAAGAAAGCATTTGTTTTATATTTATTCAGCTGTTCTCTGCAGTTGAGAAAGTAAGAAAAATATAATTTAGAGTAACTAAATTCTTTTCAAGAATCACTATTAACAGGCTTTCTCTGACCTCCAGGCACACATGCATCCTATAGCTTTTGCTTGAAGTTTTCTCCACCTCCTCCCAGTGCTTACTACATCTTATCCTTATAGTTGGCACAAACATCACTTTGTCAGGGAAGCTTTCCTTGTCATACCTCAGAACAATTTAAGAGCCCTGCTATATGTGCTTCTGTCACCCTCTTAATTCCCCACGTGTAGCACTTTTCACATTCTACTGAAATTTAGTGTCTATTCCTTGAGGAGCTATAAACCTAGACAATCAAGTTGGTGTCTATCTTTCTTAATATATACTAACATTTGAAACAGTGCTTGGAATATTTTTAACTATTTTTAAAAATTCATGAAGGCATGAATACCACAAATATTTGTGTCAAAGTTAGTATAATTTGTCTTTACACTTCGTATTTCCTATTAATATTCTATCAGAAAATACCAGTTATACTTGATTTTGTCATATTTAAAAACAGCACAAATGACATTTGCAGAATATTGTTGAAGCTTCTGGTACTATATTGGGTCTTTGAACCAACTGCTGTTTAAGGTTCCTACTAGTTCAATTCTCTGGGATTCTGTGATTCTTTGATTTTAAAATCATAAAGGTCAGCCTCCCAATCCTTATGTCACTTCAATATAATAAATTTGGAGCACAAAAGGCACTTTATTTCAGACAATTATATTGATAGTATTATGATAGAATTTTTCAAAGGCAAAGATAACACTGGTAGAAGTAGAGTGAGGACTTGGAGGTTTATTTCTTCCAGCAGTGATATTTGGTTTTAAGAAGAATTCAGAGGATATTTTTAGTTTAAGGTTTAAAGATTATCTCAGGGCAATAGTTTTCAGATTTTCATTCAGCCTTCGGGGTTCCAGAGAGTCTGGAGTCCATAAAAATTGGAAATTCTGTTCTGCATTTACCCTCTTTTGATTAGGATTCTCCTATAGAATCTTTGATCAAAATGTTCAGTAATTGTTGCTCAACACCATCCAGTTTTTCTGGTTGCATAGCAAAGGAGGCACTTGTTCATGGAGGCAATTAGCCACACATTCCATATCCTCCTCCTCTTCTGGACTGCCCTTTTTCCTCTGTTGCTCCAGGTGAATAGAAAACAATTGTTGTGCTGGGTTTTTGTTTGTTTGTTTGTTTTATATATTAGAATGAGCCCTCTGCCTTCTGCATTCCTCTTGCAGATATAGGCCTGTCTTGTTCTCTTGCATTGGCCAGACTTGTGTTCAAATGACATTTGCTCAGAGACAGCTTCCCTTACCGACAACTTTTACTCTCAACTTGTCTCACTTTATTTATCTTCATAGCATTTATTGTTAACATTCTGTCATATATTTATTTGTTTGTAAACCATAAAAGAGAAAAGCCTCATAAATATTTTCTCCAGCACTCTACCCTGGGAGCTAAAACAATGCCAGGAGCATAGTAAAAACAAGCAGCTTTGCCATAGAGTCAGTGCCAACTCATGGCAGCCCTCTGTGTGTCAGAGTAGACCTATGTCTCACAGAGTTTTCATGGCTGTGACCTTTTGAAAGCAGATTGCCAGGCCTTTCTTCTGAGATCCTCTGAATGGGCTCAAAATGTCAACCTGTAGCTGAGCACTTAACCATTTGTGCCACCAAGAAACCAAGTAGGAATTCAATGAATATTTGTTGAATGAAGAAATGAAGGAACATACATTTCTATCTTAAAGAATATTAAGTAATGTTGTCCCATTTATATTTTTAACAACTTTGTTGTTGTTGTTAGGTGCTGTTGAGTTGGCTCTGACTTACAGTGACCCTATGTACAACAGAACAAAACACTGCTGGATCCTGTGCCAGCCTCACCATCCTTGCTATACCTGAGCCTATTGTTGCAATCACTGTGTCAAACCATCTCGTTGAGGGCCTTCCCCTTTGTCTCTGACCCTCCCCTTTTCCAAGCATGATATCCTTCTCCAGTGAATGGTCCCTTCTGACAACATGACCAAAGTAGGTGAGACAAAGTCTGGCCACTCTCACTTCCAAGGAACGTTCTGGCTGCACTTCTTTTGGGACAGATTTGTTCATTCCTCTGGCAGGCCATAGTACTTTCAATAATCTTTGCCAACACCACAACTGAAAATCATCAACTGTTCTTCAGTCTTCCTTTTCATGTCCAGCTTTCACATGCATATGAGAAGACTGAAAACACCAAGGCTTAGGCATACCTTAGTCTTCAAAGAGATCTCTTTGGTCTTCAGCACTTTAAAGAGGTCTTTTTCAGCAGATTTGCCCAGTGCAATACATTCTCTGATTTCTTCACTGCCATTTCCATTGCTGTTGATTGTCGAACCAAGTAATATGAAATCTTTGACTTCAATCTTTTCTCCATTTATCGTGATGCTGCTTATTGGTCTGTTTATGAAGATTTTCATTTTCTTTATGTTGAGTTATAATCCATACTGAAGACTGTAATCTCTTAATCTTCATCAGTAAGTGCTTCAAGTCATCTACACTTTCAACAAGCAAGGCTGTGTCATCTGCATATTGCAGGTTGTTAATGAGTCTTCCTCCAATTCTGATGCCAAGTTCTTCTTCACATAGTACAGCTTCTTGGATTATTTGTTTAGCATACAGATTGAATAAGTATGATGAAAGGATACAACCATGACACACTCCCTTCCTGATTTTAACCATGCAGTAATATCTCCTTATTCTGTCTGAACAACAGCCTGTGTACAGGTCCTCATAAGCACAATTATTCCAGGGTTCTGAAATTTCCATTATTCTCAATGTTTTCCATAATTTGTTATAATCCACACAATCAAATATTTTTACATAGTCAGTAAAACACAGGGAAACATCTTTCTGGTATTCTTTGCTTTCAGCCAAGATCCATCTGACAGCAGCAACAATATCCCTAGTTGCACGTCCTCTTCTGAAGCCAGTTTGTATTTCTGGAAGTTCCCTGTTAATATATTGCTGGAATCATTTTTTAAAATGCATTTTATTGAAATATAATTTATGTACAGTGAAATACATAAAACTAAAGTGACATGGGTCAATGCATTTTTTTTTTTTCCTTGCAGTGTTCCCTCTCCACCCCTCCCAATCCTGGCAACCAACAAAGAAAGTTTCCCTCCATATATAAACCTTTCCTTGACCCTCCACAATGAACTAATACTATATTTGTCCTTCTGTGATTGACTTATTTCACTCAGCATAATGTCCTCCAAGTTTATCCATATTATGCGGTGTTTTGCAGGCTCTACATTATTCTTTAGTGCTGCATAGCATTCCATTATGTGTATGTACCATAGTTTGGTCATCCACTCTTCCACTGGTGGGCACATAGGTTGTTTCCATCTCTTTACTATTGTAAATAGTGCTACGATGAACATGAGTGTGCATATATCTGTTCCTGTCCTGGCTCTCACCTCTCTAGGATATATACCTAGAAATGGAATTGCTGGGTCAAATAGTATCTCCAATTCTAGCTTTCTAAGGAATCGCCATATTGCTTTCCACAGTGGTTATATCACTTCATAGTCCTACCAGCAGTGTATGAGACTCCCAATCTTTCTGTATCCCTGCCAGCATTTGTTGTTATCTGTCTCGTTGAACCTTGCCATCAGTGCTGGGGTGAGACGGTATCTCATTGTTGTTTTGATTTGCATCTCTCTGATGGCCAATGATCGTGAGCATCTCTTTGTGTATTAGCTGACTACCTGAATATCCTCCTTGGTGAAGTGTCTATTCATGTCTTCTGCCCATTTTTCAATTGGATTGTTAATTCCTTTGGTGTTGAGGCGTTAGAGTTTTCTATAAATCTTAGACATAAGTCCTTTGCCAGATATGTAATTACCAGCAAATATGAATTTATTGCTGTCATTTTTGTTATGTGCTTTTTCGTGGTGTCGCTTTCTCTGTTCCATATAGTTTTCTTTGCTGAACTCATTTTGTTTATGAATCATGTTATCACTTCCTTCATTGCTATTGTTTTAGTATTTGCTGAATATTTATGCTGGTCCTCTTTTTTTATTTTGATGTGAAGGTTTATCATTTTTCTTTGAGGTTACCCTGTGATTTATAGTTTTATTTTCCCTAATTTACAATAGACCGTTCTGTCTTGTTCTATCTTGACTTCCCTACCATCTAGAAGTTCTGTAATGACACAGTTTTTTCCCTCTCTGCTTCATCCACATCATTAAGGTTGACTGTACTTTCGGGAGGCAGCTCTTCCCTAGTCATATTTTTTGAGTGCTTTCTCACCTGGCTCATCTTCCAGCACTATATTGGACAATGTTTCAGGGCTATTCATAAAGTTTGCCAGTAATAAAACAGACCGTGTTTCAGGGCTATTCATAAGATTTTCACTGTCTAATTTTTTGAGAAATTGATGGCTCCTTCCTTCTTCTGAGTCCATCTTAGTCTGGAAGCTCCGCTGAAACTTGTCTACCATGAATAACCCTGCAGATATTTGAAATACCGGTGGCATAGCCTTCAGCATTACAGCAACATGCAAGCCACCACAGTACAACATACTGACAGACAAGTGATGGTTAACAACTTTACTGATATACAATTCACATAGCATGCAGTTCACCCATTTAAATGTACATGATTTTTAGTAAGTTAACAGGGTTGAAACCATAACCACAAGGAGATTTTTGCCCTCCCTTAAAGTAACTCCATACCCATTTGTTGTTGTTGTTGTTATATGCCGTCGAGTCGGCCCCGACTCATAGCGACCCCTCCTTGGGTTTCCGAGGCAGTATCACTACGGAAGTAGGATTGCCCAACCTTCCTTCCGAGGAGTGGCTGGTGGGTTTGAACCGCCAGCCTTCTGGTTAGCAGTCAAGTGCCTTAGCCACTATGCTACCAGAGCTCCCATACCCATTAGCTGTCACTATTTCCTCCAAACATTCCCCAGTCCCTAGTAACCACTAGTCTGCTTTCTGACTCTGTGGATTTGCCTATTTTGTATATATTTTATATGAATGGAATCATACAGTATGCTCTCTTTTGCAAGTGGCTTCTTTCACTTAGCATAGTGTTTTCAATGTTCATCTATATTGTGGCAGCTATCAGTATTTCATTCCTGTTAATGGCTGAGTAATATCCCACTGTGTTTATATACTACATTTTGTTTATTCATTCATCAGTTGATGGATATTTTGTTTCTACCTTTAAGCTATTATGAATTATACTGCTATGAACACTAATGTGCAAGTTTTTGTGTGGATGTATGTTTTCATTTCTCTTGGGTATTGTTTTAGTTATCTAGTGCTGCTGTAACAGAAATATAAGTGAATGGCTTTACCAAACAGAAATTCATTCTGTCATACTTAAGGATTATAGAAGTCCTGATTCAGAGGGCCAGCTCTCAGGGAAGGCTTTCTCTGTTTGTCAGCTGGGGTAAAGTCCTTGTCTCCTTTCAACATCTGTGAGCTTGGTGTCCCTTGGAGATCTCCATGTGTCTTGGCATCAATCTTCCCCTGGGTTTAGAAGGTTCACAGTGTAGGGACCCTGAGTGCAAAGGACTAACTCCACTTTCTGTTCTTTCTCAGTGGTACTCTGGTCTCTCTCTCTGTGTGCTTGCTTGTGTAATCTCTTTTATATGTCAGAAGAGATTGACTCAAAATACAGCCTCCTCCTGTACATCGTGTCCTCCCTTGTTAACATAACTGCCACTAATCCTGCATTATTAACATCATAGACGTTAGATTTAAAACATATAAGATAATTGCATCAGATCACAAAATGAAGGATAATTACATAATACTGACAGTCATAACCCAGCTAAGTTGACAGATATTTTTTGGGGAAACAATTCAATCCATAACAGGTGTATATACTTAACCCACCACCATCAAGTTGACCCTGACTCCTGGTGACCCTATACAACTGCCCCATAAGGTTTCTAAGGCTGTAAATATTTACAGAAGCAGACTACTTCATTTTTCTTCACCAGAGTGGCTGATGGGTTCTAATGATCAGCCTTTTAGTTAGCAGCCAAATGCTTTAATCACACCACCAGAGCCAGTAGTGAAATTGCCAGGTCAAATGATAACTCTATGTCTAAACTTTTGCAGAAAACGACCAGACTGTTTCCCAAAGCAGTTGCACCATTTTACACTCCTACCAACAATGCAGAAGAATTCCAACTTCTCCACATCCTCTCCAACACTTGCTTTTGTCCATATTTGTATTATATACATCCTGGTGTGTGTGAAATGGTATCTCATTGTAGTCCTGATTTGCATTTCCCTAATGACTAATGATACTCGTCTGTCAATTTGTCATACTGTGGTGGCTTGCATGTTGCTATGAGGCTGGAGGCTATGCCACAAGTATTTCAAATGCCTTTAGGGTCACCCATGGTGGACAGGCTTAAGCAGAGCTTCCAGATGAGGACAGTGTCAGAAGAAGGAAGGGGCCATCCACTTCTGCAAAATTGGCCAATGAAAACCATATGAATAGCAGTGAAACACGGTCTGATATATTACTGGAAAACTATATAAATATCCCTGAAACATTGTCTAATATAGTGCCAGAAGATAAGCCCCTGAGGTTGGAAGGCATTCAAAATACGACTGGGGAAGAGCTGCTACCCCAAAGTAGAGTCAACCTTAATGAAGTGGATGGAATAAAGCTTTCAGGACCTTCATTTCCTAATGGGGCACAACTCAAAATAGGAAGAAACAGCTGCAAACATCCATTAATAATTGGAGCATGGACTGTATGAAGTATGAGTCTAGGAAAATTGGAAATTGTCAAAAATTAAATGGAATGCATAAAGATAGATATCCTAGGCATTAGTGAGCCGAAGTGGACTGGCATTGGCCATTTTGAAACAGAGGATTATATATGGTCTACTAAGGCAGGAATGACAAATTGAAGGGGAATGGCATGGCATTCATCATCACAAAAAATGTTTCAAAATCTATCCTGAAGTACAATGTTGTCAGTGATAGGATAATATCAATACACCTACAAGGAAGATCTGTTAATACTACTGTTATTCAAATTTATGCACCAACCACTAAAGCTAAAAATGAAGAAATTGAAGATTTTTACCAACTTCTGCAGCCTGAAATTGAACAAACATGCAATGAAGGCATTTTGATTCTTACTGGTGATTAGAATGTGAGACTTGGACACAAAGAAGAATTATTGATGATTTGTTAATATGGCCTTGGTGATAGAAATGATGCCAGAGACCTCATGATAGAATTTTGCAAGACCAATGACTTATTCATTGCAAATACCTTTTTCAACATCATAAACAGCAGCTATACACATGGACCTTTCCAGACGGAATACACAGGAATATGATCCATTACATCTATGGAAAGAGGTGATGGAAAAGCTCAGTATCTTAGTCCAAAACAAGGCCAGGAGCTGAGTGTGGAACAGACCATTAATTGCTCATATGCAAGTTCAAGTTGAAGATGAAGACAATTAAAACAAGACCATGAGAGAGCCAAAATATGACCTTGATTATATTCCACTTGAATGTAGAAACTATGTGAAGAATATATTTAATTCACTGAATAACAGTGACCAAAAACCAGATGAGTTGTGGGATGACATCAAGAACATCACACATGCAGAAAGCAAAAGATCACTGAAAAGCCAGGAAAGGAGGAGAAGACCAAAATGGATGTCAGAAGAGACTCTGAAACTTGCTCTTGGATGGAGAGTAGCTAAAGCAAATGGAACAAATGACAAGATAAAAGCACTGAACAGAAGATTTCAAAGAGCAGCTTGAGAAGACAAAGTCAATCATTATTATAATGAAATGTGCAACAACCTGGTGTTAGAAAACCAAAAAGAGAAGAACGTGCTTAACATTTCTCAACCTGAAAGAACTGAAGAGAAAATTCAAGCCTCAAGTTGCAATATTGAGGGATTCTATGGGCAAAACATTTAATGATGCAGGAAGCATCAAAAGAAGATGGAAAGAATACACAGAGTCATTATACAAAAAAGAATTGGTCAATGTTCAACTATTTCAGAAGATGGCATATGACCAAGAATCAGTGATATTGAAGGAAGAAGTCAAAGCAATTGAAGGAATTGGCGATAAACAAGTCTCTGGGAATTGATGGAGTACCTATTGAGATGTTTCAACAAACAGCTGCCACTCTGGAGGAACTTACTAATCTATGCCATGTAATTTGGAAGACAGCTACCTGGCTAACTGACTGAAAGAGATCTGTTTTCATGCCCATTCCAAAGAAAGGCGATCCAAAAGAATGTGGAAATTATTGAAAAAGATCATTAATATCACATAGCAGTATAATTTTGCTGAAGATAATTTTAAAATAGTTGCAGCAGTATATTGGCAGAGAACTTCTAGAAATGCAAACTGGATTCAGAAGAGGACGTTAAATGAGGGATATCATTGCTGATGTCAGATGGATCTTGGCTAAAAGCAAAGAATACCAGAAAGATGTTTACCTGTGTTTTATTGACTATGCAAAGTCATTCGATTGTGTGGATCATAACAAATTATGGATAACATTGAGAATGGGAATTTCAGAACACTGGAATAATTGTTCTCATAAGGGACCTGTACATAGACCAGGAGGCTGTTGTTCAAACAGGATAAGGAGATACTGCATGGTTAAAATCAGGAAGGCAGTGCATCAGAGTCCTACCCTTTCACCATGCTTATTCAACCTGTATGCTGAGTAAATATTCTGAGAAGCTGGACTATATGAAGAATAACATGGCATCAGGAGTAGAGGAACATTTATTAACAACCTGCAGTATTAAGATGACACAACCTTGCTGGCTGAAAGTGAAGATGACTTGAAGAATTTACTGATGAAATCAAAGACTACAGTCTGCAGTATAGATTACACTTCACCATAAAGAAAACAAAAATCCTCACAACTGGACCAATAAGCAGTATCACAATAAATGGAGAAAAGATTGAATTTGTCAAGGACTTCATTTTATGTGGATCCACAATCAACAAGCTAAGAAGCAGCAGCAGTCAAGAAATCAGACGACATTTTGTGCTGGGCAGATCTGCTGCAAATGAACTCTTTAAAATGTTGAAAAGCAAAGATGTCACTTTGAACACTAAGGTGTACTTAAACAAGTTGCAGTATTTTCAGTTGTCTCATATACATGTGAAAGCTGGACAATGAATAAGGAAGACTGAAGAAGAGCGATGCTTTTCAGTTGTGGTATTGGTGAAGAATACTGAAGATAATATGTCCTGCCAAAATAATGAACAAATCTGTCTGAAATGCACCTTGGAAGCAAGAATCACCAGACTTCATTTTACCTACTTTGGTCATGTTGTCAGAGAGGACCAATCCCTAGAGAAGGCTATCATGCTTGGTAAAATGGCCAAGCCTACTGCTGTAGAGTCATATCTGACTCATAGCAACCCCTCCTTGGGTTTCTGAGGCAGTATCACTAGGGAAGTAGATTATCCAACCTTCTTTCCAAGGAATGGCTGGTGGGTTTGAACTGCCAGCCTTCTGGTTAGCAGTCAAATGCCTTAGGCACTACGCCACCAGAGCTCCTTGGTAAAGTGGAGGCTCAACAAAAAGGGGCAAGATCCTCAACAAGATGAATTGACACAGTGGCTGCATAGCAAGGATTGTGAGATGGCACAGAACCTGGCAGTGTTTTTTTCTGTTGTCCGTAAAGTCACTATGAGTCAGAGCCCACTTGATGACACCTAACAGCAATGATGACTAATGATGTTGAGCATCTTTCATGTGCTTATTGGACATTTGTATATCTTCTTTGGAGAAACCTCTATTCAAGTCTTTTGCCAATTTATTAACCAATTATTTTTATTTTCAGTTGGCAGAATGTGTTATATATTATGGATATAAGCCCTTTATTTGCAAATATTTTCCCCTAATCTGTAGGGTATTTTCACTTTATTGATGGTATCATTTGTAGCACAAAAGTTCTTAATTTTGGCCAATTCATTTATTTTTCTTTTGTTGCTTGTGCTTTTGGTGTCATATCTAAGAAACCATTGTATAACCCACGGTCATGAAGACTTATACTCTTATGTTTTCTTCTAAGCATTTTATAGTTTTAGCTCCTACACTTAGTTCAGTGATCTCTTTTGAGTTAATTTCTTTGTATGGTATTATGAAGGTAGCAGTTTCATTCTTTTGCATGTGGATATCCAGTTATATCAGCACTATTTCTTGGATATTATTCTTTCACTATTGAATTTCCTTGACACCCTTGTCAAAATCTATCTATTTTTACAGTATTTCTGAGTCAGGTATATTATGTTTTATTATTATGTAATTATTTTCTAGATATATAAAGAAATTGGTAAATTTGATGTGTTGCTGATGGATCCATGTCTAAATGTATGTCTCATATTAACGAATAAGTCAAATTACTATGAACAAAATAGAAATGAAGAAATTGCCAATTTTATTTAACAAGATGGTACTTGATACTATTTTATTTTAGTTGAACAAGAATGTAGATTTTCTTATCCCTTTATTATCAAAACATCAGCTAAGATAAGTAGTGTTAGGTGCCGTCAAGTAGGCTCCAACCCATAGTGACCCTATGTACAACAGAACAAAACACTACCTGTCTTGTGCCAGCCTCACAATACTTGCTATGCTGAGCCCATCGTTGCAGCCACTGTGTCAATCCATGGTATGTAGTAGTTTCCAGTGAAAAGGGAAACCATTGCTTACTTTAAAGTACAGATGCAGATCTTTTGGTTAAGCATCATCTTCCATTAGACGGGCAACTCCTAACAAAGAAAACATCCTGTATAATTTGTGTAGGAAATTATGTAATTATTGTTATGAGATTAAAAATATTAATAATATTACTAAGTAGAAACACAACTGATTAAAAATAAAAGCATAGTAAATATTACTGGTTTACTATTAGACTGTTAGGACAGATCAAAAGACAATAGGCAGAGATCATTCCTTTGTGAGTCTGATATAATATTTTTATCCTTGAACCATAATGGAGGAGTGGAGAGTATGCTTATTTGATTTGCAGTGAATGCTAAAATGAAAAGAGTTGCTAATGTTTGTGAGCTATTTTCTATAAAATTAAGAGTGATTTTAATAAGTAAGACGATTAGAGGGTGTTGAACAGGATAACTTCAACCCTATACAGTTAAGGATTTGAAAATAAACTCTAGCAATATAATGTATTAGCTAGAACTTAGAATTCAAAAAAATGTTTTTGGAATTAATGCGACACTTCTGTTCTGAACCTAAAACCCACTTAAAAAAAAAAAAAAAAAAAAAAAACCACAAACTCACTGTCATCTAGTTGGATCCGACTCAAGGTGACCCCTCCTTGGGTTTCCAAGGCAGTATCACTACAGAAGTAGATTGCCCAACTTTCCTTCTGAAGAGTGGCTGGTGGGTTTGAACCCCCAGCTGTCTGGTTAGTAATCAGATGCCTTAGGCACTATGCCACCAGAGCTCCTTTAAAACCCACTGGAGGGTTATTAAATTAACAAAATATTTTAAAGAAAATATCATAGAAAGTGAAGGAGAAAATGAAATTCTAGTTTAATGTATCTATGTGTATCAAATATATTCTTCATTTATTGTTCAACAAATATTAATGATCAACAGTTGTGGAAATTAACAAAACAAAGTCCCTATCCTTTAATTATTATATGAGAGAAAGACTAGAAGAGAACTATTACAATACAGTGGATGTAGGAGTAAGGGCAGGTGGGGTGCAGCCGGAAATATGAAAGTATGTGTTTTGGGAAGATTAGGAATTAGCAGTGGGGGAGTAAAGGGAAGAGAGTATTGCCAGAGTAATGAAATGTGCAAAGGAAGGGAGGCTGAAATAAGGCACTTTTGGAGTGCAGCATGTGGCTGCAATGGCTATGAGTCATGTTAGATAATAAGACTGAAAAGAGAGACAACACTCATATCCGGAAAGCTTTTGGATGCTTTGCTAAAGATTTAGGCTTTATTCATAAAGAATAAAGAGATGCACAATGATTTCAAGTCAGTCAGTGAAATCATCATATTTGAAAAATATATATCTGATGCTGAGATAGCTAGATAGCTATGTGCAAAAGAATGAGTTTGGTCCACTACTGCATGTAAACTATACAAAATCAAACATAAAATATATTGAAGATCTAAATGTAAGAGCTAAAACTAGGAAATCCTTAGAAGAAAACATGGAGGTAAATATTATGATTTTATATTTAGCAATAGATTCTTAGGTATGACACCAAAGTGCAAGCAACCAAAAAAATAAATAGATAAATTAGACATCATTGCAATTAAAAAAACTTTGGGTCATTAAATGATACCACCAAGAAAGTGAGTAGACAACCTATAGAATGGAAGAAAATATCTGCAAATCATATATTGGATAAAGGTCTAGGATCTAGAATATATAGAGAACTCTTACAACTGAACAACGAAAAGACAGACTACCCAATTAATAAATGGATGAATAACTTGAATAGACATTTTTCCGAAGAAGATATACAAATGGCCAATCAACTTATGCAAAAGTGCTCAACATTATTAGTCAAAACTGGAGTGAGATACTATTTCACATCTACTAGGATGGTGGCATAGTGCCTAAGGCATTTGACTGCTAACCAGAAAGTTGGCAGTTCAAACCCACCAGTCACTCCATGGAAGGAAGACTGGACAATCTACTTCTGTAAAGATTTACCACCTCGCAAATGCAAAGGGGGTCGCTTTGAGGTGGAATCGACTGGATGACAGTGAATTTGGTTTGGTCTTAGGATGGTTATAATTAAAAAGATGAACAATAACAAGTGCTGATCTGTCAGTTTGTCATACTGTAGTGACTTTTGTGTTGCTTTGATACTAAAAGCTATTCCACCAATATTTCAAGACCACCAGGGTCACCCATGGTGCACAGGTTTCAGCAGAGCTTCTAGACTAAGACAGACTAAGAAGAAGAACCTGGGGATCTACTTCTTAAAAAATTAGCTAATGAAGACCTTATGAATAACAGCAGAACATTATCTGGTATTGCCCCAGAAATTGAACCCCTCAGGTTGGAAGGCACTCAGAATATCACTGGGAAAGAGCTGCCTCCTCAAAGTAAAGCCAACTTAATGATGTGGATAGAGTAAAGCTTTCAGGACTTTTATTTGCTTATGGGACATGAATTAAAATGAGAAAAAAAAGCTGCAAACATCCATTAATAATTGGAAAATAGAATATACAAAGTATAAATCTAGGAAAATTGGAAGTCATGAAAAATGAAATAGAACACTGAAAGATCTAGGTATTAGTGAGCTGAAATGGACTGATACTGATCATTCTGAATCAGACAATCATATGGTTTACTCTGCCAGGAATGATAAATTGGAGGGGAAAAGGATTACATTCATCATCAAAAAGAACATTTCAAGATATATCCTGAACACAATTCTGTAAGTGATAGGATTATATCCTTATGAATAGAAACCACACCAGAAATCACATGATAGAATTTTATAAGACCATATAAATGGCAACTGTACACATGGATCTTGATAGATTGAATATACAGAAACCAAGTTGACTACATCCATGGAAAGAGATGATGGAGAAGCTCAATATTGTCAGAGTAAAGCTAGAGGCTAACTGTGGAACAAACCATCAATAGTTCATATGAAAATGCAAGATAAAACTGAAGAAAATTAAAACAAATCCACAAGAGCCAAAATATGATCTTGGGTATATCACACCTGAACTTACAGACCATCTTAAGAATACATTTGACACATTGAATACTAATGGCCTGTTTTATTGACTATGTACAGGCATTTGACTGTGTAGATCACAACAAATTATGGACAATATTGAGAAGAATGAGAATTCCAGAACACTTAATTGTACTCATGAAGTACCTGTTCATTCAAACAGAAGAAAGGAATACTGTATGGTTTAAAATCAGAAAAGTGTGTGTCAGAGTTGTGTCCTTTCATCGTACTTATTCAATCTGTATGGTAAGCAAATGATTTGAGAAGCTGGACTATATGAAGAAGAACACAGCCTCAGGATGGGAAGAAGACTCATTTCCCCTGAAATATGCAGATGACACAACTTTGGTTGCTGAAAGTGAAGAGGACATGAAGCATATACTGGTGAAGATCAAAGACTATAGCCTTCAGTATGGATTGCATCTCAACATACAGAAAACAAAAACCCACACAGTTTGACCAAGAAGCAACATAAGTGGAGAAAAGATTGATGTTGTCAAGCATTTCATTTTACTTGGATCCACAATCAATGCCTATGGAAATAGCAGTCAAGAAATTAAACAATGTAATGCATTAGGCAAATCTGGGGCAAATGACCTATTGAAAGTGTTAAAAAACAAAGATGTCGTATTGAGAGTGAAGGAGTGCCTGGTCAAAGTCATGATATTTTCAGTCACTTCATATGCATGTGAAAACTGGACAATGAATAAAGAAGATTGAAGAAGTACTGATGCATTTGAATTATTATACTGGTGAAGAATATTAAATACACCATGGACTGCCAGAAGAACAAACAAATCTGTCTTGGAAAAAGTACAATTAGAAAGGTCCTTAGAAGCGAGAATGGCCAGACTTCATGCCATGTACTTTGGACATGTTATCAGGAGGACCCGGTTCCTGGAGAAGGCTATCATGCTTGGTAAAGTAGAGGGTGAGTGAAAAGGGGGAAGACCCTCAGGGAGATGGCTTGACACAGTACAACAATGGACTCAAGCATAGCAAGGATTGTGAGGATGGCACAGGACTGAGCAGTGTTTCTTTCTGTTGTTCATAGGGTCATTATGAGTCAAAACTAACTCAAGGGCACTGTGGTAGTTAACTTTATGTGTCAGCTTGTCTGGGACTGGTTGAGTGGCTGGGCAGCTGAATGTAGTATTCCTCATGATGAGACTGGTAATCAACTGTGGAACCTATTGTGAGCAGCTGAGCAGCTGCCCTAGGGATAGGGATGTGGTCTGCTTCCTGTGTATAAGGAGAAGCCTTGGGGAATGGTATCTAGCTGATGGCATGCTTGAACCCTGCCTGTAGCTGAGTCGTTGTTCAGCAGCCTGCCATGTTCCGCTGATCTTGGGACTTTCAATGGACTTAAATTAATGGCCTGCCATGTGGTTTGGTAATATCAGGACTGTGCCTTGTTACTTGTTGACCTGGGGCTTGTCAGCCTCAGCAACCAGCAGCTACATGAAGAAAAGCCTCCAGCTTCAGTGGGCCGGGAGCAGGAGGCAGAGCTGAAGCCCAAACCTGAGGGGCTTTCATCCAGCCCCTAGAGCCTGTCACTTTGAACTTGGACTTCTAGCTTCCCAAACTGTAACAGAATAAACTCCTGTTTGTTCAAGCCATCATATTTGTGGTATATTCTTGTCAGAGGCGGTACTAGGTAACAAGAACAGGCACCTAACAACAACAACAGTACATACAATGGAATATTATTTACTTCTAAGAAGGAATGAAGTACCAAATACATGTGACAACATGGATTAACCTCAAAAATATTATGATAAATGAAGCCAGACCAAAAAGAAATATATTATATGAATCCATTTATATGAAATATTCAGAGTAAGAAAAGTGTAGGGACATAAAGTAGATTAGTGGTTGCCAGGAAGTGGTGGAAGGGGAGAATGGAGAGTGACAGTTTAATGGGTGGGGAGTTTTCTGTTGGTGTGAGATAAATGTTTTAAAACTAGATAGAAGTGATGGCTGTACACATTATGAATATACCAAATACCACTGAATTGCACATTTTAAAATGGTTAACTTTAAGTTATTTTGAATTTTACTCCTGTATGAAATATTTATATATCAGTAGTGAAAATATGAAAAATGAATCGTAGCTGGGAAGGATTGAAAGCAGTGGTGACAGAGATTGTTTTAGGAACCCAGGTAACAACGATGACCAGCAAGTGAGGATAGTGAAGAAGAGACCCATATGAAAGATGTTTATAAAGTAGATTTAACTGCACATATGACTACTTATTGAGCCCGTGCTACGAGCCAGGCACTGTGCTAATACTAAGGATATAGAAACTTCGGATCCAGTAGTGGGTGCAAACAGTTAAACCAATTACAAATCAATATCAAAAGCATTATGATGGAGGTCTGATGAGGTGCTATGGTTCCCCAAGAAGATGTGATTAGCTCAGACTTGGGAAGGGAATAAGAAGAGAGGAAGGTTAAGGAAAGGAAGGAAAGAAGAGATGAGTGCTTCCTAGATGATATGAATGTGGAAAAAATACAGAGGGAAGGGAGAGATGTATAGTCATTTCACAGGACAACAAATAACTTACTATATCTGAGCATAAGGTACATGAAAGCATGGTGAGAAATAAGACTGGAGGAACCAAGATAAGAATAATAAAACTTTGTGCCATGCAAAGGAGTTTAAAATTATTTCTGAAGACTACAGGGCAACATTGAAGAATTTTAGGCAGGCAAAGACAGGTCCTAGTTGCTATTTTAGAAAGATGGCTGAAGTGGCAGCATGGAGGATGGATTGCAGAAGGTGTGCAAACAAGATCAATAATGAGTGCAAGTGAGGGTCTAAATCAAGGCTAAGAGAGAAGTAGGATTTATGCGGCTTGTGACCAATCTGATGGGAGGCTTTAGGAAAGGAAGTAATTGAAGAATGTGTCTTCTTACCACAGAGATGATTTTCATATACTAAACACTCATAAATGTTGATAGGATGTAATTAAATTGCTTTTTTCCTTTGAATGGTTTTGTCTCAACCAACCAATCCTCCTAGAATAAGAGTATTTGTTTCAATTAATTCTTCAAAAAAGTGTGGTTTTAGAGCTATTAGGGTTTACTACCATATGACTCATGTTTTAGTCCATTACTGCAAATGTTTGCACAAAGATTTTGGGCTGCTAAAGAGGTGTTAATATTCAAAATGATTGCCTTTCATAGTGACACTTGTGGTTTAGAAGCTCCAATGCACTTCCTGTGTAACAGCTGTTCCTACACAGATTGATTAATTCTTCCTTAAAGGATACTGGAAAATGGCAAGATGTTTGAAAAGGCTAGAGAGATTTTACGTATCATGCCAAGAAGTTCCAGCCTGGATAGCTAGCATCAACAAAGAAAGAATAACCATGATTCTCTTTTTTCAGATTTTTATTGCTTCTAACATCATCGATTTCAAAACTTAGTCCCCATTTGACTCTGACTTTTAACTCCTGTTTTGATCCCTCCCCTGCACCCTATTCAATGATAAATATAAATTGCAGGCTTATACTCATACTCACTACATCTTACCTGTCAGTCTACTCTATTTTCTGATATAGATAAGCTTCCCAAACTAAAAAGCTTCTCATTGGAGTTTAACCACACCAAGACCCTCAACGAGAAGGATTGACATAGTGGCTGCAACAGTGGGGTCAAACATACCAGTGATAACAAAAATGGAACAGGACTGAGCAACATTTTGTTGTTATAAATAAGGTTGCTATGAGTCAGAACTGACTCGACCACACTTAACAACAACAGTCTCTAGTAAATTAGCATTCACTATCATTATCCTCTTTCCTTATGCTTATCTTCTCAAAGTTAGCTAAGGAATATAATATTCCTGCTCAATCTCTAATAATGATATGATTTATCTTCATCTTTACTTAAATAACCATTATCATAACACCCTTCCCACTGCCATCAAGTTGATTCTGACTCATAAGGACTCTGTAGGAAAAAGTGGAAGTGCCCCATAAGGTTTCCAAGGCTATAAATCTTTACATGCCACATCTTTTTCCAGTGGAGTGGCTGGTGAATTCAAACTGCAAACTTTTCAGTTAGCATCCGAGTGCTTTAAACACTGTGACACCAGGTTTCCTGTGATAATTAAGTTTGTGTGTGAGCTTGGCTAGGCCTGGTTGAGTGGCTCGGCAGCTGGATGTGGTTATTCTGCATGGTAAGATTGGTAATTAACTCTGAGGTGGATCTACTGGAGCAGCTGAGTAGCTGCTTTAGGGATGTGGTCTGCTTCTATTGTATAAGAAGTCACTTTGAGGAAGGTCTCTAGCTTATGGCACACTTGAATCCTGTATGTGGCTGAGTCATTGTTCAGCAGCCTGCCATGTGGTGTGCTGATCTTGGAACTGTTAATGAGACTTGAATCAATAGCCTGCTATGTGGTTTGATAATATCAGGACTGTGCCTTTTTCCTTTTTGACCTTGGGTTTGTCAGCCTCAGCAGCCAGCAGCTGCCTGAGTAGAGAAAAGCCTCCAGTTTTAGTGGGCCAGGAGCAGGATGCAGAGCTGAAGCCTAAGGCTGAGGGGCTTTCACCAAGCCCCTAGAGCCTGGCACTTTGAACTCAAGACTTCTAGGCTCCAGAACTGTAAGAGAATAAACTCTTGTTTGTTCAAGTCTTCCCATTTGTAGTATCTTCCTGTCAGAGTGGTACTAGGTAACCAAAACAATTCTCTTTATCATAATAGAATGGTAAGTATTTAAATGTATTTCAAACTATATAAATAATTCTTCATATCCACTTGAAATGTTTTATTAGTAGAGTATCACAACATAATTTTCAATAAATACCATTTTTTTCAAGAGCATTTTACATCAAACCCTATCACAATTAATAAAATTAGCCATATAAAAACATAACTCCATGAGTTTATAAACAAATCTTTATTTGTGATATATCCAATAGCCACCTTTGCTTACTCAATAGCCACTGTGTACAAAATTTCTCTACCTTGAGCATATCATGTGTTTTTTAACATAAATAAAACTGCATCATAAACCAAACCCACTGCCACCAAGTAGATTCTGACTGATAGCAAACCTATAGATCAGAGTAGAACTCTGACCCAAGCTGTAAATCTTGGTGGAAGCAGACTGCCTCATCTTTCTCCTGAGAAGCAACTGTTGAATTTGAACCATCAACCTTTTGGTTAGCAGCCAAATGCCTTAAGCACTGTGCCAACAGAGCTCCTCTGCATCATAATATGTAATTATAAATGTGAATAGTAATTTATTTTGACCTAATGAATTTTAGGATTCAAACCTATATGGAAGAATGAAAAATGAGACTTCCAGTAAGATGGAGGAATAGGAAGAAAAGCAACACAGACCCTCTTCAACAAAGAAAAGAAAAACCAATTGACAGAGATACAGAAGATAATCCTGGAGCCCTGAGCTTTGAAAGGAAGTATACAGAAGTAGATTAGGCACCAACTAGTGGAAAAATCTGAATGAAAACAGTGAGTACAGAGACAGACAGAGCTGCGGACTGTCAGCTACTCTGACAGGACCAACAGCCTGAATATTTCCAAATGGTGTTGGGACCTGAGAATTGACCTAAAGATCAGCCCTGGTCACCCAGGGCCGCAGGGATGACTGCTCTGGTAGCCTATGACTAGGAAGGGAAACAGCAAGGAGGGAGACAACCTGAGTTGTGGACTTTCCACTGTCCAGAGGGTGCACCCATTTTGATTGTTCACAAGCGGTAGCCATTTTAGATATTTAAAGTGACCGAGGGTGCAGCCATTTTGAAACTTTACAAATGTAAGCCATTTTGGATTTTAAAGTGACAGCATTCTCATTCGGATTCCAGGGACCTAAGAATAGGCTCTGTTTGCCAAGGTCAGTAGGGACATATGAGAGACTGACAACAGGAAAAGAGACAGGTAGTGAGTGTATAAGTGCTGTCACCTAGTGAATAGAGAAGTACAGCAGAGTACCCTGCTTACGTAAATAACATACAGAGAAAACAAAAATCATGGGCAAGTCATTCCAACATACAATCACCAATTAAATATAAACACAAAAATGTCACAGTGCCTTGGAGACAACAGAGTATCACAGTCCACACAAAGAAGTGAGATAAAGCAGGAGAAACAAGGGACCAGGATACAGACCCAAAACACATCCCTGAGGAAGACACAGCATCGGAACTCCCTGATAAGGAATTCAAAAGAATTATATTTAGGTATCTTCAACAAATTGAGAGGCAGATCAAGGAAAACACTGACAAAATTGAGGAAAACACAGAGAAAACCCTACAACAATTTCAAAAGACAATACAAGAATAAAATGACAAAATAAATGAAAATTAAAAATGATACAAAATCTACACACAGAAATCCAGAAGATTAATACTAAATATTCAGAAATAGATAAGACATTGAATGGGCAAAGGAGTAGAACTGAATCAATGGAAGACAGAAGTAGTGAGGTTAAAGACAAATACCTGAATGTTTCTTTGGAAAGGGATCAATCAGAAAAAAGGTCAAAACAAAATGAAGAAAGCCTAAGGTTCATGTGGGATACCATCAAAGGAATAACCTACATGTAATCAGAATTCCAGAATAGGAAGAGACAAATAAAACCACAGGGAAAAATGTTGAAGATTTGTTGGAAGAGAATTTTCCTGGTATGTTGAAAGATGAGATTATATCCCTTCAGGAAGCCCAGTGAACCCCAAACAGGATAGACCCCAAAAGAAAATCACCAAGACATGTCATCATCAAACTCACCAAAACGAAAGACAAAGAAAGAATCCTGAAAGCAGCACGGGAAAAACAAAAAGTTACCTACAAGGGGCAACTAATAAGACTAAGCCCGAATTTCTTGGCAGAAACCATGTGGGCAAGAAGACAGTGGGATGGTATATATAAAACCCTGAAAGAGAAAGATTTCCAACCAAGAATTATGTACCCTGCAAAACTGTTCCTCAAATATGATGGTGGCATTAGGACATTTCCAGATAAGTAGAAATTAAGGGAATTTGTTAAAACCTGACAAACCTTACAAGAGATGCTAAAGGGAGCCCCTTGGACAGAGAAGTAACAACAGCCAACAACAACTGACCATTAACACACGTGATGATATAACCCAGAAACCAACCCAGCTATGGAAGTATCTAAGGTAAATAAGCCTACAAGATTGTAAACAGGGAACCAGAAACATCAATTGACAAATAAGGAAAACTACAAACCAAAAAAGAGGGAAAAAACTATGTTGACTATGTTGTTACAGAACTTCTAGAAGTCAAGACAATTGCAAAATAGAACGGACTCTTCTAAACTTGGGAAGAAAACTATAAATCAGAGGGTAACCTCAAAGAAAAATGATAAACCTTCACATTAGAATAAAAAAAAGGACCAGCATAAATATTTAGCAAATACTAAAACAACAGCAATGAAGGAAGTGATAACATGATTCATAAACAAAATGAGCTCAGCACAGAAAATGATATGGAACAAAGAAATCGATACCACGAAAAAGCACATAAAAAAATGACAGCAACAAATTCATATTGCTGATAATTACATATCTGGCAAGGGACTTATCTCTAAGATTTATAGAAAATTCCAATGCCTCAATAGCAAAGAGATTAACAATCCAATAAAAAATGGGCAGAAGACATGAATAGACACTTCACCAAGGAGGATATTCAGGTGGCCAGCAAATACATGAAGAGATGCTCACGATCATTGGCCATCAAAGAGATGCAAATCAAAACAACAATAAGATACCATCTCACCCCAGCACTGATGGCAATGTTCAATGAAACAGAAAATAACAAATGCTGGTGGGGATGTGGAGAGATTGGGACTCTCATACACTGCTGGTGGGACTGTGAAGTGATACAACCACTGTGGAAACAATATGGCGATTCCTTAGAAAGCTGGAATTGGAGATACCATTTGACCCAGCAATCCCATTATTAGGTATGTATCCTAGAGAGGTGGTAGTCAGGGCAGGAACAGATATATGCACACTCATGCTCATCGTAGCACTATTTACAATAGCAAAAAGATGGAAACAACCTACGTGCCCATCAGTGGAAGTGTGGATGACTGAACTATGGTACATGGACACAATGGAATGGTGTGCAGCACTAAAGAATAATGTAGAGTCTGCAAAACCCCACATAATATGGATGGACTTGGAGGACATTATGCTGAGTGAAATAAGTCAATCACAGAAGGACAAGTATAGCATTAGTTCGTTGTTGCGGAGGGTCAAGGAAAGGTTTATATATAGAAGGAAATTTTCTTTTTTGGTTGCCAGGGCTGTGAGGGGAGGGGAGGGGAGGGAACACTTCAAAAAAAAAAAAAAAATGCATTGACCCATGTGACTTTAGATTTGTGTATTTCACTGTCCATAAATTATATTTCAATAAAATGCATTTTTTGAAAAAAGAAGAATGAAAGCCATCTATGCTTTTATAACCTGCTGGTGCTGAGTCAATTCTGACTCCTAGTGACCCTATAGGAGCTTGATTGCTAACCAGAAGGCTGGTGATTCAAACCCAACACCATTCCTTGGAAGGAAGACTGGGCAATCTACTTCCATAGAGATACTGCCTCGGAAACCCAAGGAGGGGTCTCTATAAGTCAGGATCAACTTGATGGCAGTGAGTGAGTAATGACCCTATAGGATGGTAGGATAGGGTAAAACTGTCCTATAGGGTTTCCAAGGTTGTAATATTTATGAAAGCAGATCTGCTACATCTTTCTTCCTCAGAGCAGCTGGTGGATTTGAATTACTTACCTTTCAGTTACCAGCCAAATACTTTAGCTACTAAGCCCTCAGGACTCCTCATGCTCTCATACTCCACTGAAGCAAGTTAATTAAATTACTGAATTACACTCTGAAATGTCAATTTATACCACATAATTTCTTTAGTATAGTTAACCTGTGTGATAAATTTTCATTTAGTTTAATCCTACCTATAATCCTGTGTATGGTTCTCATTAGACATGAGATTGAGTAAGCCTATGTATTAATAATATAGGCAAAAATTACCAATCATAATCAACAAAAGCAGCTACATTCTACTCATATTTTCCATAATTAACAAGACATGATTAGTTATGTTATGTGTCTATACTTACATTTTACTTAGATCCACAATCAACCACTTGGAAACAGCAGGCAAGAAATGTACCCTGAAGAAGGTTCTAACTCACAGCAACCACATTACAACAGAACGAACAACATATTGCTTGGTGCTGCACCATCCTTATAATCATTACTGTGTTTGATCCCACTGTTGCAGACACTATGTAATTCCATCTTGTTGAAGGTCTTCCTCTTTTTTGCCTAACCTCTGCTTTACATAACATAATGTCCTTTTCCAAAGACTAATTCCTCCTGATAACATGTCCAAAGTGCATGGCATGAAGTCTCATCATCCTCACTTCTCAGGAGCATTCCGTCTATAGTTCTTCCAAAACGGATTTCTTCGTTCTTCTGGTAGTCCATAGTATATTCAGCATTCTTCATTAACACCATAATTCAAAGGCATCAATTCTTTTTCAGTCTTCCTTAATCGTTGTTCAGCTTTTACATGCACCGGGGTGGGGGTGGGGGGGCTATTGAAAATACCATGGCTGCGTCAGGCTCACCTTAGTCTTCAAAGTGACATCTTTACTTTTTCACAATTTTAAGAGGTCTTTTTCCAAGATATGCCCAGTGTGATATGTCATTTGATTTCTTGACTACTGCTTCCAAGTGGTTGATTGTGGAGCTAAATAAAATTAAATCCTTAACAATTTCAGTCTTTTCTCCATTTATCATCATGTTGCTTATTGGTTCAGTAATATTTTTATTTCTTTATTTTGAGATGTAATCCATACTGAGGTCTATAGTCTTTGATCTTCATCATTAAGTGCTTCAAGTCTTCTTCACTTTCAAGAAGCAAACGTGTGTCATCTGCATATTGCTGGATGTTAATGAGTCTTCCACCAGTCCTGATGCCTAGTTCTGCATATAGTCCAGATTATTGGTTTTTGCTCAATATACATATTGATTAAGTATAATGAAAGGATACAATCCTGATGCACACCTCTTTTGATTTTAAACCACACATTAGCCCCTTGTTCTATGTTCTATGACTGCCTCTTGGTCTATGTACAGATTCTGCATGAGCACAATGAAGTGTTCTGGAATTCCCATTCTTTGCAATGTTATTCACACAGTCAATCATAACAAAGTTGATTGCCTTTGCATAGCCAATAAAACACAAGCAAACATCTTTCTGGTATTCTTTGCTTTCAGCCAAGATTCATCTGACATGATATCCCTCATTCCACATCCTCTTCTGAATCCAGCTTGCATTTCTGGCAGTTCCCTGTAAATGTACTGCTGTAACAGTTTTTGAATTATCTTCAGCAAAATTTTACTTGCTTGTGGTATTAATCATATTATTTGATAATATCTTCATTCTTTTGGATCAACTTTCTCTGAAATTGACACAAACACAGATCTCTTTAAGTTGGTTGGCCAGGTAGCTGTTTTTCAAATTTCTTGGTATAGATGAGTGAGCTTCTTCCAGCACTGCATACATTTGTTGAAACATCTGAATTGGTGTTCTGTCAGTTCCTGGAACTTTATTTTTTTACCAATGCCTACGGTGCAGCTTGGGCTTCTTCCATTGATTCTTGATCATATACTACCTCCTGAAATGTCTGCACACTGACCATTCCTTTTGGTACATTGACCGTGTATTCTGCCCATCTTCTTTTGATGCTGCCTGCATCATTCAATATTTTGCCCATAGAATTCTTCAGTATTACAACTTGAGGTTTGAATTTTTCTTCAGTTCTTTCAACTTGAGAAATGCTGAGCATGTTCTTCTATTTTGGTTTTCTAACTCCAGGTCTTTGCACATTTCAGTGTAATATTTTATCTTCTCAAGCTGCCCTTTTAATGTTCTGTTCAGCTCTTTCACTTCATCATTTCTTCCTTTCACTATAGGTATTCTACATTAAAGAACAAGTTTCAGAGTCTCTTCTGACAACCATTTTGGTCTTTTCTTCCTTCCCTGTCTTTTTAATGATCTTTTGCTTTCTTCATGTATGATGTCCTTGATGTCATCCCTCAACTCATCTGGTCTCCAGTCATTACTGTTCCGTGCATCAAATCTGTTCTTTGTATAGTCTCTAAATTCAGTCCTGGTGGCACAGTGGTTAAGCACTTGGCTGCTAACCAAAGTCCAGATGTTTGAACACATCAGCCATGGGAGAAAGATATGGTAGTCTGCTTCCATAAATATTTACAGCCTTGGAAACCCTCTGTTTAATTTTAAGACATGATTACTGGCCAATAATTGTAATGTAAGATTCTACCCATGGAGCTAAGCCTCATCTGTTCCAAAGACTATGTGTCAATGTATTTCATTTAATTCTGATATACTCTTCCAAGATGCAAAAATTGCCTCATTGCAATACATACTAACTCTCTCTATCATTAACTCATCCTATCTTTTTTTTTTTTTTTTTGCTTTTCTTTTTTATTTTTATTTTTGCAGTGTTTCATCCACTCCCCTCTCACCCCTGGTAATCAACAAGGAAAATGTCCTTCCATATATAAACTTTTCCTTGACTTTTTACAATAATGAAGCAATACAATATTTTTCCTTCTGTGATTGACTTATTTCACTCAGCATAATGTCCTCCAAGTTCATCCACATTATGTGGTGTTTTGCAGACTCTACATTATTCTTTAGTGTTGCATAGTATCCCACTGTGTGTATGTACCATAGTTTGTTTATCCATTCTTCTGTTGATGGGCTCCTAGGTTGTTTCTATCTTTTGGCTATTGTAAATAGAGCTGCGATGAACATGCATATGCATATATCTGTTCTTGTCCTGGCTTTCACTTCTTTAGGATATATACCTAGTAATAGGATTGCTGGATCAAATGCATTTCTAATTCCAACTTTTTAAGGAATTGCCATACTGCTTTCCACAGTGATTGTATCATTTTAAAGTCCCACCAGCAGAATATAAGAGTCCTAATCTCTCCACATCCTCACCAGCATTTGTTATTTTCTGTCTTGTTGAACTTTACTATTAGTGCTGGGGCCAGATGGTATCTCATTGCGGTTTTGATTTGCATCACTCTAATGGTAGCGATCATGAACATTTCTTCATGTGTTTGTTGATCGCCTGAATATCCTCTTTGGCAAAGTGTCTATTCATGTCTACTGCCCATTTTTGAATTGGATTGTTTGTCTTTTTGTTGTTGAGGTGTTGGAGTTTTGTATAAGTTTTAGAGATAAGTCCCTTGTCAGAGAGGTCATTACCTAATATTTTTTCCCAATCTTAGGTTCTCTTTTTACTCTTGGAGAAGTCTTTTGAAGCACATAAAAATGTAATTTTTAGACAGTTCCATTCATCTAGTTCATCTTCTGCTGTTTGTGAATTTTGGGTTATGCTTGACAGTCCATTTATGCCATAAATTAGGGCCCCTAAATTTGCCCTTAGGTTTCCTTGAGGAAATTTATAGTTTTAGGTTTCACATTTAAGTCTTTGATCCATCTGAAGTTAGTTTTGTGTATGGTGTGAGGTACAGACTTTGTTTAATTTTTCTGCAAATGGGTATGCAGTTTGGCCAGCACCATTTGTTAAACAATCTCTTCCCCCATTTAATGGATTTCAGCCCTTTGTCAAAAATCAGCTAACCATAGATTGATGGATCTATTTCTGGGTTCTCAATTCTGTTCCACTGGTCTGTTTGTCTGTCATCATACCAATACCAGGCAGTTTTGACTACTGTGACTGGATAGTAAGTAGGTTTTCAGATCTGGCAGTGTGAGACCTCCTACTTTGTTCTTCTTCAATAGTGCTTTGCTTCTTTGAGGTCTCTTTCCTTTCTATATAAAATTAGTGATTGGTTTTTCCATACTCTTGAAGAATGTTAATGGGATGTGGATTGGAACTGCATTGAATGTATAGATTGCTTTGGGTAGTATTGACATTTTCACAATAATCAATCTTCCTATCCATGATTGTGGTATGTTCTTCCATTTATGTAGATCTCTTATGGTTTCTTGGAGTAGTGATTTGTAGTTTTCTTTGTACAGGTCTTTTGTGTCCCTAGTGAGATTTATTCCCAAGTACTTTATTTTTTTGGTAGCTATTGTAAATGGTATTGATTTCTTTTTCAGAAATCTCTTTGCTGGTGTAGAGGAATCCAACTGATGTTTGGATGTTGATCTTGTATCCTGTCACAATGCTAAATCTCTCAATTAGTTCCAGTAGTTTTCTTGCTGAGTCTCTTGGGTTTTCTATGTATAGGATCATGTCATCAGCAAATAGGGATAGTTTTACTTCTTCCTTACCCATTTGGATGCCTTTGATTTCCCTTTTTTTCTTTATTGCCTGACTAGGACTTCCAATACAATGCTGAATAGAAGTGGTGATCGAGGGCATCCTTGTCTGGTTCCTGTTGGCAAGGGGAATGCTTTTAGTCTCTCTCTATGGAGAATAATGTTGGCTGTTGGTTTTTCATATATGCCCTTTATCATGTTGAGGAATTTCCCTTCTATTCCTATTTTTCTGAGAGTTTTTATCAGGAATGGGTGTTGGGTTTTATCATATGTCTTTTCTGCATCAATGGATATGATCATATGGTTTTCCCTTTCTTCTTTTTATGTCATGGATGACGTTGATTATTTATCTAATGTTGAACCATCCTTACATACTTGGTATGAACCCCAGTTGGTCATAATGTATTATTTTTGTGATATTTTGTTGGAGTTTATTGGCTAGGATTTTGTTGAAGATTTTTGCCTCTATATTCATGGGGGATATTGGTCTGTAGTTTTCCTTTTGAGTGATGTCTTTGCCTGGTTTTGGTATCCAGATTATGCTTGCTTCATAAAATGAGTTAGGGAGGATTCCATCCTTTTCTATGTTTTGGAATAGTTTGAGTAGGATTGGTGTCAGTTCTTCTCTGAATGTTTGGTAGAATTCTCCAGTGAAACTGTCTGGACCAGGACTTTTCTTGGTAATTTTTTCTGACCTGTCCAATTTCTTCTTTTGTTATAGGTCTGTTCAAATTATTCTTTTCAGTCTGTGTTAAAGTAAGTAGTATATTTCTAGAAATCTGTCTATTTCTTCTAGATTTTCAAATTTTTTGGAGAATACTTTGTCAAAGTATCCTGATGTTATCCTTTTAATTCCTGTTGGTCCTGTTGTGACATTGCCCAATTCATTTCTTATTCATGTTATTTGTATTCTCTCCCTCTCTTCCTTTCTTAAACTTGCCAGTGGTTTGTCGATTTTATCAATCTTTTCAAAATACCAGCTTCTAGTTTTGTTGGGGTTTTTTTCTATTGTCTTTCTATTTTCTGTTTCATTTAGTTCTGCTCAAATCCTTATGATTTCTTTTCTTTTGGTGACTATAGTCTTTATTTTTCTGCTCTTTTTCTAATTGCTGGAGATGTTGGGTTAAAGTGTTGATTTTAGCTCTTTTTTTTCTTTTCATATGTGTGCATTTATTGCTATAGATTGGCCTCTAATCACTGCTTTTGCTGTGTCCCAAAGATTTTGGTATGTTGTGTTTTCATTCTCATTTGATTCAAGGAATTTTTTAATTTAATTTTTTATTTCTTCTATTATCCAGTCATTTTCAAGGAGGTTGTTGTTCAGTTTCCATGTGTTTGCTCTTTGTCCATTGATCTAAAAGTTGATTCCTACTTTTATAGCATTGTGATCTGAGAAGATGCTTTGCAGTATTTCAATGTTTTTAAATTTATTCAGGCTTGCTTTATGGCCTAATATAAGATCTATCATGGAAAATGTTCCATATGCACTGGAGAAGAATGTATACTGTGCTGTTGTTGGATGAAGAGCTCTGTAGATGTCTATAAGGTCAAGGCAGTGGATTGTGTTGTTTAATTCTTCTGCATCTTTGTTGAGTTTCTTTCCAGTTGTTTTATGTTTCATTGAAAGTGGTGTATTAAAGTCTCCTACAATGACTGTGGAGCTATTTATTGGCCTTTTCAATTCTGTTAAAGACTGATTTATGTATTTTGGGCCTCTTTCATTGGGTCCATAAATATGTATTATGCTTATATTTCCATATTCAATTGATCCTTTAATCATTATATAATTTTCTTCCCTGTCTCCTTTGGTGGTTTTTGTCTTAAAGTCAATTTGACCAGAAATTAATATTTCCATTCCTGCTCTTCTTTGGTTGCCATTTGTTTGATGTATCTTTTTCCAACCTTTGATTTTTAGTCTGCTTTTGTCTTTGTGTCTGAGGTGTGTGTGTCTCTTGTAGACAGCATATTGATGGGTTATGTTTTCTTATCTAGTCAGCAACTCTCTGTGTCTTGGGTGGTGCATTTAATCCATTGACATTCAATGTAATTATCAACAAGTATGAATTTGTTGCTGTCATTTTCTTATGTGTTTGTTGTGGTGTTGCTGATTTCTTTGTTCCATATAATTTTCTGTGCTGAGCTCGTTTTGTTTATGAATCATGTTATCACTTCCTTCATCGCTATTGTTTGTTGTTGTTGTTAGGTGCCACCAATTGTCTCTGACTTATAGGAACCTTACGTACAACAGAATGAAATACTGCCCAGTCCTGTGCCAAATTCACTGTCCTTGCTATATTTGTGTCCATCATTGCAGCCACTGTGTCAATCCACCTTGCTGAGGGCCTTCCCCTTTTTTGTTGACCCTCCACTTCACCAAGCATGATATCCTTCTCCAGAGAATGGTCCCTTCTTTTTTTTTTTTTT
>NW_006921896.1:2102969-2120229 GCF_000298275.1 Orycteropus afer afer
AAAAAAAAAAACCCGCAATATCTGGGGATAGGGCACTAAGAGAACAAAGGTAGAGAAGGAGAATAATGAAGAAAAAAAATGGGAAAAATGCAAAAAGAAAAACAAGGAATGGGGTTAACCACCAGAGAAAAGGGGGGGGTTAAATTTTAAAAAAAAGAAAGAAAGAAAGAAAGGAAAATTTTCAACCTGGAACAGGGAAAAGAAAAAACGCTGAAAACTAGGACCTGGGAAGGGAAGAATAAGAATAATAGTAAAAAGGACAAAAGTATTAATAATAATAGTTGTTTTAAAACAGGCAAATACAAACAGCCTAATCACCAGAAAAAAGAAAGTGAAAAAGAACATAAAAATAAAAAAAGAGAAATAAAATCGGTGGAGGACAGAGCAGGGCACCCAGGCTCCGTCTGATCACACAGACTGTGATGGAGTTCCTGTGGGCCCAGAAGGTAGGTGGGAGTGGGGGATGGCCGCACCTCGGTTCACCAAGCAGATGTGGGATATAAGAGTAACAAGAGGAATGTCGCACCTTTTCAGTCTTGCAGGTCTGGTGTGTCCTTGGGGTTGCTGGAAAGCAGAACCTGTTCTTAAGCCCCTGGAATCTGCAAGAGCACTGTGTCTTTAAATATCCAAAATGGTCAAGCCACTTGTGAACATTCAAAATGGCAGTGCTCTCTGGATAGGCAAAAGTCAACAGCTCAGCCTGCCTTCTCCGTTTTTTCCCCAGCCACCAGAGCAGTCCTCTGTGCAGTCCCTGGCTAGCAGAGCTGATTTTTAGGTTAATTCTTAGATCCTACCACCACTCGGCACTCTCAAAGCTCTCTGTGCCGTGCTGTCAGGATTGCTCAGAATCACTGCCAGACCGCAGCTCCGTCTGTCTCCTCTTTTTTGGTATTTTCATGCAAATTCTTCTGCTAATTGTGGTTTAGTCCACTTCTATATTCTTCCCTTCAAGGCTCAAGGGTCCAGGATTATCTTCTGTGTCTGTGTTAATTGTTTTCCCTTTTCTTTGTTTAATACGGTCTGTGCAGTCTTTCTCCCTAGTCCGCCATCTTACCAGAACTCTCCTATATCGAGAATGGTCCCTTCTGACAACATGAACAAAGTAGGTGAGATGAAGTCTGGCCATTCTCACTTCCAAGGAGCATTCCAGCTGCACTTCTTCCAGGACAGATTTACTAGTTCTTTTAGCAGTCCATGGTACTTTCAGTATTCTTCATAACACAACTCAAAAGCATTGACTCTTCCTTAGTCTTCCTTATTTATTGTCCAGCTCTTATGTACATAGGAGATGATTTAAAATACCATGGCTTGGGTTAGGCTCACCTTAGTCTTCAAGGAGACATCTTTGCTGTTCAGCACTTGAAAAAGGTCTTTTGTAGCAGATTGCCCAATGCAATATGTCATCTGATGTCTTGATTGCTATTTCCATTGGTGTTGATTATGTTGTTGTTGTTATGTTCCATCGAGTTGGTCCTGACTCATAGCGACCCCTCCTTGGGTTTCCGAGGCAGTATCACTACGGAAGTAGATTGCCCAACCTTCCTTCCAAGGACTGGCTGTTGGGTTTGAACCGCCAGCCTTCTGGTTAGCATTCAAGTGCCTTAGGCACAATGCTACCAGACCTCCTCTGGTGTTGATTATAGAACTAAATAATATGAAGTCTTTGACAGCTTCAGTCTTTTCTCTGCTTATCATGATGCTGCTTATTGGTCCAATTGTGAGGCTTTTTGTTTTCTTTATATTAAAGTGTCATCCATACAGCAGACTGTAGTCTTTAATTTCATCAATAAGTGCTTCAAGTCATCCTAACTTTCAGCAAACAAAATTATGTCATCTGCATATCGCAGGTTGTTAATGAGTTTTCTTCCAATCCTGATGCCGCATTCTTCTTCATATAGTCCAGCTTCTGGGATAATCTGCTCAGCATACAGATTGAATAAGTATGGTGAAAGGATACAACTCTGACACACTCCCTTCCTGATTTTAAACCATGTAGTGCTCCCTTTTTCTGTTTGAACAACAGCCTCCTGGTCTATGTACAGGTTCCTCATGAGTACAATTAAGTGTTCTGGAATTCCCATTCATCTCAATGTTACCCACAATTTTTTTATGATCCACACAATCCAATGTCTTTGCATAGTCAATAAAACACAAGTAAACATCTTTCTGGTATTCTTTACTTTGACCCAAGATCCATCTGACAGCAGCTATGATATCCCTTGTTCCATGTCCTCTTCTGAATCCAGCTTGCATTTCTGGAAGTTCTCTGTCAGTATACTGCTGCAACCATTTTTGAGTTATCTTCAGTAAGATTTTACTTGCATGCAATATTAATATTGTTAGATAATTTCCACATTCTGTGGGATCACCTTCCTTTGGAATGGGTACAAATATGGATCTCTTCCAGTCAGTTGGCCAGGTAGCTCTCTTCCAAATCTCTTGGCATAACCAAATGAGTGCCTCCAGAGACACAAAATGTGATGTCTGTTTGTT
This sequence comes from Orycteropus afer afer, assembly GCF_000298275.1. Taxonomy (NCBI): domain Eukaryota; kingdom Metazoa; phylum Chordata; class Mammalia; order Tubulidentata; family Orycteropodidae; genus Orycteropus; species Orycteropus afer. The sequence goes on from NW_006921896.1 coordinate 2,105,463, forward strand.
GAGACATCACAATGGGTATTCCATCAATTCCTGGAGCCTTGTTCTTCACCAGTTCTTTCAGTGCAGCTTTGACTTCTTCCTTAAATACTATTGGTTCTTGAACATATGCAACCTGCTGAAATGGATGAAGATTGAACAATTCTTTTTGGTACAGTGACTCTCTATTCCTTCCATCTTCTTTTGATGCTTCCTGCATCATTCAATGTTTTGCCCATAGAATCTTTCAATATTGCAACTCAAGGCTTAAATTTTTTCTTCAGTTCTTTCAGCTTGAGAAATACTGAGCATATTCTTCCCTTTGTTTTTCTAACTCCAGCTCTTTGCATATTTCATTATAGTAATTGGTTTTGTCTTCTGGAGCTGCTCTTTGAAATCTGTTCAGCTTTTTTATCTTGTCATTTCTTCCATTTGCTTTAGGTGCTCTTTGCTCAAGAGCAAGTTTCAGAATCTCTTCTGACATCCATTTTGGTCATATCTTTCTTTCTTGTATTTTTCATGACCTTTTGCTGTCTTCATGGATGATGCTCTTGATGTCATCCCACAATTCTTCTGGTTTTTGGTCATTGGTGTCCAATGCATCAAATCTATTCTTTAGTTGGTCTTTAAATGCAGGAGGGATATATTCAAGGTCATATATTGGCTCTCGTGGACTTGTTTTTATTGTCTTCAACTTCAAGTTGAACTTGTATATGAGCAGTTCATGTTCCAGAATCAGCTCCTGGCCTTGTTTTGATTGAAGATATTAAGATTTTCCATCTCCTCTTGCCACAGATGTAGTCAGTCTGATTCCTGTGTACTCCATCTGACAAAGTCCACATGTATAGCCACCATTTGTGTTGTTGAAAAAAGGTATTTGCAATGAATAAATCATTGGTCTTGCAAAATTCTATCATGCGATCTCCAGTGTTATCTCTGTCAGCAAGGCCAAATTTTCCAACTACTGGTGATTCTTCTGTTTCCAACTTCAGCATTCCAGTCACCAGTGATAAGCAACACATCTTGATTGCATATCTGTCAATTTCAGACTGCAAAAGTTGATAAAAGTCTTCAATTTCCTCATCTTTGGCTTTGGTGGTTGGTGTGTAAATTTGAATAATAGATGGATCTTTCTTGTAGTCTTATGGATATTATCCTATCACCGACAGCATTGTACTTCAGGACAGATCTTGAAACATCCTTTGTGATGATGAATATTACACCATTCCTCTTCAAATTGTCATTCCTGGCATAGTAGATCATATTGTTGTCTGATTCAAAATACCCAAATCCCATCCATTTCAGCTCACCTGTGCATAGGTTATCAATCTTTGTGTGTTCCATTTCATTTTTGACAGCTTCCAATTTTCCTAGATTCATACTTCATACATTCCATATTCCTATTTTTAATGGATGTTTGTAGCTGTTTCTCCTAAATTTGAGTCATGCCACATCAGCACATGGAGGTCCTGAAAGACTTACTTTATCCATATCATTAAGGTTGGTTCTACTCTGATGAGGCAGCTCTTTCTAGTCCTATTTTGAGTGCCTTCTGACCCAAGGGGCTCATCTTCCTGTACTGTGTTGGATAGTGTTTCTGAGCTATCCATAAAGTTGCCCAGTAATGTATCAGACAGTGTTTCTCTGCTGTTTAAAAGGTTTTTCCTGGCCAATTTTTGAGAAATGTATGGCCTCCTCCTTCTTCCTAGTCTGTCTTAGTCTGTAAGGTTCATTGAAATCTGTGCACCATTTGCAACTCCGCTGGCATCTGAAACACCAGTGACAGAGCCTCAAGCCTCACAGCAATGAACAAGCCCCACAGGATGACAAACTGACAGACAAGTTTGTCTCCCTTAGCTGTTGGAAACCTCTGTGCCCTTCCCTTACCTAATTCCTACCTGGAACCTGCCACTTTGAGGTCCCTGGCCAATCCCTCCCTTTCCTGCCTCTAGGGGGCTTGGGACCTAGCCTTGTTTCCCTCCCCTTTACCTGGATATCCTGCCGCTCCAGAGGTCCCTGGCCTCTCCTGCTCCCTCTCTTTCCTGGCTCTAGGGTGCTTGGGGCCTAGCCTTGCCTCCTGTCCCTTTTTACCTGGATATCCTGCCACTCCGCAGTTCCCCAGCCTCTCCTGCTCCCTCCCTTTCCTGGTTCTAGGGGGCTTGGTGCTTCAATCCATTGAAGGTACCTAAATATAATTCTTTAGAATTCCTTATCAGAGAATTCCAGTACTACTGCTTCCTTAGTGATGTATTCTGGGTTTGTATTTGGGTCCCTTGTTTCTACTGCTTTATATTGCCTCTTTGCGTGGACTGTGATGGTCTGTTGTCTGTGAGACATTGTGATGTTTTTGTGTTTATATTTAATTGGTGATTATATGTTGGAGTGATTCGCCCAAGATTTTTTTTTGCTTTGCTTTGTTTGTAAGCAGGGTACTGTGCTTCTCTGTTCACCAGTTGGCAGCACTTACGCATTTACCAACTGTCTCCTTTCTAGTTGTCAGCCCCCCATATGTCCATGCTGTCTTCAGCAAGTGGAGCCTATTCTTAGGGCCCTGGAATCTGAATGAGAATGCTGTCACTTTAAATATCCAAAATGGCTACCATTTGTATACATTCAAAATGGCTGCACCCAGCCGTCACTTGTAAACATTCAAAAGGGCTGCATCCTCTGGACAGCTAAAAGTCCACAGCTCAATTTGTCTCCTTTTTTGCTGTTTCCCTTTTTAGTCTTCAGCTACCCCTGTAGCAATCCATGCAGACCTTGGTGAGCAGGGCCACTTTTTGGGTTAATTCTCAGGTCCTAGAATGACTTAGAAATATTCAGGTTGTCTGTGCCATCAGGACAGCTGACAGTCTGCAGCTCTGTTTGTCTCCTTACTCACTGTTTCCATTCAGGTTCTTCTACTAGTTGATATTTAATGCATTTCTGTATCCTTCCTTTAAAAGTTCAGGGCTCCAGGATTCTCTTCTCTATCTGTGTTAATTGGTTTCTCTTTTCTTTGTTGAAGAGGGCCTGTGTAGCTTGTTTGCCTATTCTTCCATCTTAACCCATCTTATTCTCCAATCTTAACTATCTTCTATTAACTGACTCCTTAATTTATTTGACAGCTGAGAGGACATAAGAAAATTCAGCTGGGAAAAATTATAATGTATGCTTCAATTGTTCACAAAGACTACATAGCAGACATTGTTTAATGCCCAATTCTAATTAAGCTCAATTATTTCATTTACCTCATCTTCACAATTACTTGATTCTTTGGCCCAAATTATGTGTCAGCTGCCAAGACATGATTTTTGCCATTCATGTTACACATAATTGGCATTTCCACCATACCATTTTAAATCCTTGGGGAATGTTTGATATTAACAAGGTGTTTTCTCAAATGTCTAATTTGTGAAGAATTTATCAAGTAGAATATTATCATTTTTAAAATTTCATCATTATCACCTTACCAAATTATTTTTTCTTAATAGTAATTTAGTCAATACTGACCACATTTCTAACAACCAACAACAGCATGGGATGCATAAAGGAAAGGACCATAAGGATCTCTTATTTGCTTTATTCTTCATTACTGTTATGCATTTCATCCATATTCTCCCTAAAATAATTCCGTCCTCTTTTCATGTATCTTTCTCTTCAGGGTTCAAGATATTTGAGAATTTGAATTATTATCAAATATGACTGGTTTATGCTGAGTGTTTTTAGTTGTTTCATTTATTTATAAGCAACAAATAACCATTTATTGTTTATTTATAAGCAACAGATAACCATTTATTATGGAGGACTCAGGAGACTAGGATTTCATGGAAGTTCAAGAGCAAAGAACTATATAAGATGGTGAGATTGAAGGCTGACTTTCAATTAAAAGTCACTCTTGAAACCTTAGTTGCTGGAGGTCAAGAATCTTTGCTCTAGTACACTTCTGTTAATATTAATCATTTCTACTTTAAGCAGTTGCATCTTTCTGTCCTGCTTACTAGGCTTACTCTGCTTATTCATACATTCTGCTTTCCCATACAGGAACTCTGGTGGCACAGTGGTTAATGTATTGGGCTGCTAATCAAAAGGTCATCAGTTTGAACTCATCAGCTGCTCTGCAGGAAAAAGATGAGACATTTGCTTCCATAAAGATTTACAGCCTTGGAAACCACAGGAGTAGTTCTACTCTGTCCTGCAGGGTTGCAATGAGTTGGAGTCAACTCAGTGGCAGTGGTGGTGTGTGTTTTCCCCTAATTTTTGCTTGCACATGGTTTACCATGGCATCCCAAACCCCAATTCTGTTTTATAATTTTTCAGCTAAATATTCCACCAGCATCTAACAAATTCTCTCTTAGTTCCTTAGGTTCAATTCATGCAAAAGAAGAGTTCACTTGGTCAAATGTATCTTTTTTTTAAAATGCATTTTGTTGAAATATAGTTTATGTACTGTGAAATACACAAAACTAAAGTGACATGGGTCAATGCATTTTATTTATTTATTTATTTTGCAGTGTTCCCTTCCCTCCCCTCGACCCCTGGCAACCAAAAAAGAAAGTTTTCCTCCATGTATAAACCTTTCCTTCACCCTCCACAACAATGAACTAATACTATATTTGTCCTTCTCTGATTGACTTATGTCACTCAGCATAATGTCCTCCAAGTTCATCCACGTTATGCAGTGTTTTGCAGACTCTATGCTATTCTTTAGTGCTACATAGCATTCCATTATGTGTATGTACCATAGTTTGGTCATACACTCTTCCACTATAAATCTTAGAGATAATTCCCTTGCCAGATATGTAATTATCTGCAAATATGAATTTGTTGCTGTCATTTTTGTTATGTGCTTTGTTGTGGTGTCAATTTCTTTGTTCCATATAATATCTATGTTGAGCTTGTTTTGTTTATGAATTGTGTTATCACTGCCTTCATTGCTATTGTTTTAGTATTTGCTGAATATTATGCTGGTCCTCTTTTTTGATGTGAAGGTTTATTATTTTCCTTTGAGGTTACCTTGTGATTTATAGTTTTCTTCCCAAGTTTAGAACAGTCTGTTCTATCTTGTAGTTGTCTTGACTTCCCTACCATCTAGAAGTTCTGTAATGACACAGTTTTTTTTTCCCACTTTTTGGTTTGTAGTTGTCCTCATTTGTCAATTGATGTCTCTGGTTCTCTGTTTACAATCTTGTAGGCTTATTTACTTTGGATACTTCCATAGCTGGGTTGGTTTCTGGGTTATATCATCATGTGTGTTAATGGTCAGTTGTTGTTGGCTATTGTTGCTTCTCTGTCCAAGAGGCTCCCTTTAGCATCTCTTGTAAGGTTGGTCAGGTTTTAACAAATTCTCTTAATTTCTGCTCATCTGGAAATATCCTGATTTCACCATCATATTTGAGTGACAATTTTGCTGGGTATGTGATTCTTGATTGGAAATTTTTCTCTTTCAGGGCTTTATATATACCATCCCATTTTCTTTTCACCTATATGGTTTGTGCCAAGAAATTCAAGCTCAGTCTTTTTGGTTGCCCCTTGTAGGTAACTTTTCGTTTTTCCCGTGCTGCTCTCATGATTCTTTGTCTTTGGTTTTGGTAAGTTGATGATGATATGTCTCTGTGATTTTCTTTTGGGGTCATCCTGTTTGGGGTTCATTGGACTTCTTGAATGAATATATTCTCATCTTTCATCATACCAGGAAAATTCTCTTCCAACATCTTGGACAATTTTCTCTGTTTTTTTATTTGTCTCTTCCTGTTCTGGAATTCTGATTGTTGCTGTTGTTATGTGCTGCCGATTACATGTAGGTTATTCCTTTTTGATGATATCCCACATGAACCTTAGGCTTTCTTCATTTTGTTTTGATCTTTTTTCTAACTGATCCCTTTCCAGAGAAGTGTTCAGGTATTTGCCTTCACTCTCACTAATTCTGTCTTCCATCAATTCAATTCTGCTCCTTTGCCCATTCAATGTCTTATCTATTTCTGAAAATTTAGTATTAATCTTCTGAATTTCTGTGTGTAGATTCTGTATCATTTCTAATTTTTCATTTATTTTGTCATTTTATTCTTGTGTTGTTTTTTGAAATTGTTCTAGAGTTTTTTCTGTGTTTTCCTTGATTGCTCTCTCAATTCGTTGAAGATACCTAAATATAATTCTTTTGAATTCCCTATCAGGGAGTTCCAATGCTGTGTCTTCCTCAGGGGTGTGTTTTGAGTCTGTGTCCTGGTCCCTTGTTTCTACTGCTTTATCTTGCTTCTTTGTCTGAACTGTGATGCTCTGTCGTCTCTGAGGCATTGTGATGTTTTTGTGTTTATATATAACTGGTGATTATATGTTGGAGTGACTTGCCCATGATTTTTGTTTTCTTTGTTTTGTTTGTATGTTATCTATGCAAGCAGGGTACTGTGTTCCTCTATTCACTAGTTGACAGCACTTATACACTCACCACCTGTCTCGTTTCCTGTTGTCAGCCTCTCGTATGTCCCTGCTGACCTTGGCAAACAGAACCTAGTCTTAGGTCCCTGGAATCCGAATGAGAATGCGATCACTTTAAAATCCAAAATGGTTGCCACTTGTAAAGATTCAAAATGGCTGCACCTCGGTCACTTTAAATATCCAAAATGGCCTCTGCTTGTAAACATTCAAAATGGCTGTGCCCTCAGTCATTTTAAATATCCAAAATGGCTGCCGCATTTAAACAATCAGAATGGCTGCGCCCTCTGGACAGCAGAAAGTCAACAGCTCAGATTGTCTCCCTCCTTGCTGTTTCCCTTCCTAGTCATAGGCCACCAGCGCAGTCGTCCCTGCAGCCCTTGGTGATCAGGGCTGATCTTTAGGTCAATTTTCAGGTCCCAACACCACTTGGAAATACTCAGGCTGTTGGTCCCGTCAGAGTAGCTGACAGTCTGCAGCTCCGGCCATCTCTGTACTCACTGTTTTCATTCAGGTTTTTCCACTAGTTAGTGTCTAATCCACTTCTGTATAGTTTTAAAGCTCAGGGCTCCAGGATTATCTTCTGTATCTCTGTCAATTGGTTTTTCTTTTCTTTGTTGACGAGGGTCTGTGTTGCTTTCTGCCTATTCTTCCATCTTATCAGAAGTCCTCAAATTTATCTTTTTAATTCTTGCCTTGCAGTGTGAAAATTAAGTGCCTCCCATTGTTGTTCTTGGGTCAGATGGTTATTCCAGTCCAATAAATGGTGTTTGGGATATGTGTGGGAAAAGGGAAGATATCACCACAAAACCAAATATGGTTGCTGAGATAGCAAAATCTGTTGGTAATTTAGTTTCTTTTTCTGAATGGTATGGACAGGGCAAGCATGAAGATGGCCAGTAGTTACAGATGAAACAAGATACAGTCCTACTGCTTGCTTAATGTTTAGCTCAAATTTATCAAATTCTAAAATACTATTGTGTGTATATATATATATATATTGTTGTTGTTGTTGTTGTTATGTGCCATCGAGTCGGCCCCGACTCATAGCGACCCCTCCTTGGGTTTCCGAGGCAGTATCACTACGGAAGTAGGAATGCCCAACCTTCCTTCCGAGGAGTGGCTGGTGGGTATATATATATATATATATATAACTCTGTAAGAGAAGAATGTTGTTGTTGTTATTGTTGTTGTTGTTGTTATGTGCCGTCGAGTCGGCCCCGACTCATAGCGACCCCTCCTTGGGTTTCCGAGGCAGTATCACTACGGAAGTAGGAATGCCCAACCTTCCTTCTGAGGAGTGGCTGGTGGGTTTGAACCGCCAGCCGTCTGGTTAGCAGGCAAGTGTCTTAACCACTATGCTACCAGAGCTCCTGTTGTTGTTATTAGGTGCTGTCAAGTTGGCCCCAACTCATAGTGACCCTATGTATAACAAAACAAAATGCTGCCCAGTCCTGTGCCAGCCTCACAATCCTTGCTATGCCTGAGCTCATTGTTGCAGCCACTGTGTCAATCCATCTCATTGAGGGGCTTCCCCTTTTTTCATTGACCCTCCACTTTACCAAGCATGATATCTGTGGTGGTTAAGTTTATGTGTCAACTTGGCTAGGCCTGGTTGAGTGGCTGGGCAGCTTGATGTAGTATTCCCCATGATGAGACTGGTAATCAACTCCATGGTGGAATCTACTATGAGCAGCTGAGGAGCTGACTTTGGGTATGCAGTCTGCTTCCCATATATAAGAAACAGCTTTTGGAATGGTCTCTAGCTTATGGCATGCTTGAACCCTGCATGTAGCTGTGTCCTTGTTCAGCAGCCTCCCATGCTGTGTCAACCTTGGGACTTTCAGTGGACTTGAATTAATGGCTTGCCATGTGGTTTGGTAACATCGGGACTGTGCCAATTTATTTGTTGACCTTGGGCTTGTTAGCTCAGCAGCCAGTAGCTGCCTTAGTGAAGAGATGCCTCTAGCTTCAGTGGGCTGGGAGCAAGAGGAAGAGCTGAAGCCCAAGGTCAAGGTGCTTTCACCCAGCCCCTAGAGCCTAGTGCTTTGCATTCAGAATTCTTGCCTCCTGAACTGTAAGAGAATAAACTCCTGTTTGTTCAAGCCATCCCATTTGTGGTATATTTCTGTCAGAGCAGCATTAGGTAACCAGAACAATATCCTTCTGGCAACATGACCAAAGTAGGTGAGATGAAGAAAGTAAAAATTCTTTAAAAGATCATGTACAACATCTACAAAAAATCCACATTAATATCACACTTAATGGTGAAAGACTGACTGTTTTCCTACTGAGATCAGAAACAAGTCAAGAACATTCATTTTCACCATTTCTGTTCAGTGTTGTACTGGAAGTTTTAGTCAGGACAATTAGGCAAGGCATAAAAAGAAGAAGAAGAAGAAGCATCCAGATGAGAAATCAAGAAGTAAAACTATTTCTATTTGCAGATGACTATAGTGCCTAAGGAGCTCTGGTAGCATAGTGGCTAAAGCACTTGACTGCTAACCAGAAGGCTGGCGGTTCAAACCCACCAGCCACTCCTCAGAAGGAAGGTTGGGCAATCCTACTTCCGTAGTGATACTGCCTTGGAAACCCAAGGAGGGGTCCCTATGAGTCAGGGCTGACTTGATGGCACACAACAACAAACAACAACATAGTGCCTAAGGCACTTGACTGCTAACCAGAAGGCTGGCGGTTCAAACCCACCAGCCACTCCTCGGAAGGAAGGTTGGGCAATCCTACTTCCGTAGTGATACTGCCTCGGAAACCCAAGGAGGGGTCGCTATGAGTCGGGGGCCGACTCGACGGCATATAACAACAACAACAACAACACATACATTTACATGCATGATCTTGTATATAGAAAATCCTAAGGAATACAGTACAAAAAATAAAAGAGCTATTAAAACTCGTTCTGCAAGGCCTGGGATAAAAGATTCAAATACAAAAATCAATTGTGTTTCCATACAGTAGCAATGAACAAACTGAAAACAAAATTAAGAAAACAATTTTATTTGTACTAGCATCAAAAAGAATAAAATACTTAGGAATAAATTTAACAACAAAAGTACAAAATCTATACTCTGAAAACCATAAATCACTGTTAAAGAAATTAAATACCTAAATATTGTAAAGATGGTAATATTCCCTATCAAAATCCATGCTGGCTTTTTTTCCTAGTTGATCCTAAAATTCATATGGAAATTTAAGGGACCTAGAAGGCTGGGAGTTCAAACCCACCAGCCACTCCTCAGAAGGAAGATTGGGCAATATACTTCTGCAGAGATACCACCTTGGAAACCCAAGGAGGGGTCGCTTTGAGTCAAATTGACTCCAAGGCATGAGGTTTTTTTGTTTTGTTTTGTTTTTTTGGCATAACAAAAACAATCTTGAGAAAGAAGAACAAAGTATAGAACTCACATACCTGGATTTCAAAATTTACTATAAAGCTTCCATAATGAACACAGTGTGGGTCTGGCATAAAGATAGACATATAGATCAATGCAATAAAATTGGGAGTTCAGAAATAAGCCTTCGGTCCCAACTGATTCTTTCCTAAAGAGCAAGGAAATCCCTTTTAAATATTTTATCAGGATTCACATTTATACCATGATTAAGGGAGTATAAGATATGAAGAGCACTTGAATCATTACATCTTTAGATTGTTGTTGTTATGTGCCGTCAAGTCAGACTGACTCATAGCCACCCCTCCTCAGGTTTCCGAGGCAGTATCACTCCAGAAGTAGATTGCCCAACCTGCCTTCTGAGGAGTGGCTGGTGGGTTTGAACCGCCAGCCTTCTGGTTAGCAGTCAAATGCCTTAGTCACTACGCTACCAGACCTCCTTATCTTTAGATTAGGAGAGTTTTATATTGAGTTTTAGTTTAGAATTTTTCCTATTTTTTCTTTTCTTTTTTCTGTTCAAACTGCAAAAGCTCTTTACAATCAAGTTACCTTCAAATGTGTATGAAGAAGGCAAACAGATACAGTCCTGGGAGCTGTCATTACTTTAAAAATTAATGTTTCTCATACATAATTCTTTAATCATTGAAAATTCTCCAAATGAATTAATTCCTTTTAAAAATTAACAAATTTAAATGCGTATTATAAAGTCTACTAAGGAACTTTCGAATGTTTGATACCTTCCTTTAAATTCTGTGGAGCTGGCAGAATAACAAAGAACTTTTTGTTCCAAGCCAGTAGTACTGCAAAAACGGCTATCTTCATTCCAAAGAGCATCCCAAAGTGGAAGAAGCTGGAGTGTAGTGAGGGGAAAGAAGTACTCTACTCAGAACCGTATGATTCATTTACTATTACATAGAATCACTTGAAAGAATAGTTTTAAAACATCTCTATTATGCAAGACTGATAATTTAAGAAAGCAAGTAAGCATGTATCAAATCACCTGTACAATTTCAGTATAGTTCTCTTTAAAGAGTATGTGGGTTGCATAAGAGGGTGGAAGTCAGGAATCATAGCTTTAATAACAACAAAAACTTGTTTTTTTGATTGTAAAGTATGACTAATAGCATAGGATATTATCTTCATGTCAGAGCATTTTTTGAAGAGTGCTTCAACGGGGCCCAATGCATACAGCATCATAAAAACAACTGTTCTGCTGCTATTCAAACTTTTATCCCCTGATAGTTGCTGAATGCAGACCTCCCATTTATTTAAGCCTTTAATATTCAGTTCTACTAAATTTACATCTACATTTTGTTTTTATAAATAATTTAGAAAGCTGAAGCACTGTGTTGGGTCACTATTTTAAACAGTCTTTTAATTTATATAATCTCTAGAAAGATCAAATAATATAGCTAAATATTTTCCCATTAGATCACTTAGGAGAACTTGCTCTCTTTTGCATATTTTAAAATATTACCTCATCCTCATATTATACTCATTAAGTAAGCAATATTATTATATACAGGAAAACAGTAATTTACAGTGGAGATAATTTACAGGCACCACCTTTATATAGGGATCAGAGTTAGCATCACCAGGAATGCTTCTTAGTATGATGTACTGAGAAGGACACAGTATCACTTCTGTGGAATTCCTGGCAAAAAATGTGTAATCTGAATCTAATCATGAGAAAATATCAGGCAAATCCAAATTAAAGATGTATTTTCTGTAAAATAACTAGCCTGCACACTTCAAAATGTCAAGGCCATAAAAGACTTGGCGGGGGGGAAGACCAAGGAGATGTTTTGGAGTAAGAGATTAAGGAGACATGATAGATAAATGCAGTGTTTGATCATGAATGGGATTCTGGTCCAGAAATGTTTTTCCATTTGCCATCAAATTATGGGACAGGGAGCACTGCTGATGTTTAAGTCTGTAGTATATACAGTGATTTTGTATCAATATTAACTTTCTGATTTTGATCATTGCCCTATGGTTATGTAAGGGAATGTTCTTACTTTTAAAATGATTAATGGTAAAGGGGCCTCATGTCTGCAACTTATTCTCAAACAGTTCTTAAAGACCTGGTTATAGAAAGAATGGTAAGTTTAGGGAATATGGATGAGAATATATAAAAATTATTTGTTCTATTTTTGTTATGAAAATTAAAAAATATATATACAATCTCAAAATAAGAAAGAATTTAGAAGATAGAGCTGGTACAGTACTACTTTTATTATCTCCACCGTAACTTATGTTGTTCAAAATTATAAACAGACTGGAAAAGAGCTTATATATGTAAAAATTTCTCTAAATTGAAAAAAAAGAAAAGTTTATTGTGCTGTTCCTTAAACTGGAAGTTAAATTCCTTGCATGTTCTATTTCAGAAAAAACAAACTCACCTCCATGAAGTTGATTCCAACTCATAGCAGCCCTATAGAACAGAACAGAACTGTTCCATAGGGTTTCCAAGGTTGTAAATCTTTATGGAAGCAAACTGCCACATCTTTCTCCCGCAGAGCAGCTGGTGGGTTCACTGCTGACCTTTTGCTCGGCAGCTGAATGCTTTAACCACTGCGTGACCAGAGCTCCTTTGCACGTTCTATAACAGTACTTTTTTTTGTTTATTTGAGGTTAAGAGGAGCAAACAACATTTGGTACTGGACATATCACACATTCATTTTACAAACATTTATTGAACACCTGTTATGGGTCATTGAAAGGAAGATTGGGGAAATCTACTTCTGTAGAAACTGCCTTGGATTCTCAAGAAGGGGTCACTATGAGTCAAATCCGACTCACTGGTAGTGAATTTGGATTTTTGTTTTTGTTTTTGTTTTGGTATTATATGTCAGTCACAGTGCTAGGTGTTGTGATAAAGAAATAAAACATACATGGTATGTGACCTCAAGGATCTTATGGACTACTAGAGGAGACAGGCATGGAAAATGAATAACTTTGATAAAATTGCATAGGTGCTATAGTAATTATGGTATGTGCAGGTGGCTACCACTATGCACAAAGAATGTATGGGCCAATTCCTACAGAGCAGGGAAAAGAGGAGGGCAACAAAGATTTCACAAGACAGGTTGTGCTTAAACTGGGTCTTCAAAGATGAGTAGTGATTTAGACGGGCAAGTAGATGTAGGGGTATTCAAGCAGATAGAATGGTATGAATAAAGACATGGAGTTAAGAAACAGCCTACATTATTAATCAGACAGCAAATAACTCAGAGTGGCAGAATCCAAGATGGGAAGTAGCCACAATGGGAGAAAATGCTGGAGAGAGGCAAGGGTCAGCTTTTTGAGGGCCTCATTAGCCATTGTGCCTGGAACTCTCGCACAGTCCTGTAGAAGCAGGTTGGGAGTTGTTCCTCTATATCTTTGAACTTGTTAAGCTGTCACTGGTTTAACTGGTACGTTGAGGTATGTCATTACTTTCCCATGAGATGATTTGTGTTAATTATAAAAAAGGAATGAAGCAGAGCATGGAATGTTCTCTAACTTTATCTTATGACATGAGAAATGTTTACATTCTTGCTACTTTGTACTATCTCTGTAATGGATAGGGGAGGTTTGACTCTCTGTGTGCCAAAAGAGAATGTTCAAAATGTAATTGAATGTCATCACTGTCAATTCCCTTGAAATCACTCAAGGGAGAAAAGTCACCCAGGGAAGACGAAAGTATTTGACCTTAGGTGCATCCCTTTTTGTCTTCCTCTCCTAAGTAGTGTGTCAAAGAGTCTCAAATCTATTCTGGCTTTTGAAAGAGTTCAGCAGAGATGGACAGAAATTCTACCATCACAAAGACTGAGGAATAAGTGCAGGAAATAAATGTTGGTTACTTAAGATTATGTTTAGTAAAAATAAAAGGCCTTTAATGAAAAATTCTTTCCAATGTCTGTCTCAAGATTCTGAATCTTTACTTACATGTTATTTACAAACATATGTAAATTCAGAGACTGCCAGGAGGTTAATTCCCCTAAAGCAGCCACATGCAGGAGTTTTAAGCAAAGGTATTTTAAATTGGTGAGCTTTGTGATTAATTTTGCACAAAATTTGGTAGCAATGTGGGGGTTTAATTGGAAAAGAACAAGACTAAAGACAGGAAGACCAGTTAGAAGGCTACTGCTGAAGAAAAGGACAGAAGTCATGAGGACCTAAACTAAGTCAGAACCATGAGGATATGTATCTGATGTGGGAGATGAGAAGAATGATGAAGCCTAGGATGACTTCAGATCATGGGCCCAGGTGACTCAATGGATAGTGACCCAGGTAACTCGGTGGTATATTTACCATACCTAGTAGGTTCAAACCCACCAGCCACTCCTCGGAAGGAAGGTGGGGCAATCCACTTCCATAGTGATGCTGTCTCGGAAACCCAAGAAAGGGTCGCTATGCGTCAGATCCGACTCGACGGCACATAACAACAACAACAACAAGTAAAGACCAGCCACTCCTCAGAAGGAAGATGGGGCAATCTACTTCCGTAGTGATACTACCTCGGAAACACAAGGAAGATAGCTATGAGACAGGTCTGACTCGACAACACATAACAACAACACAACAAGTAAAGAGGTGAGGTAGGTAACTTTAAAAGGATAACTCTGTCTGATATGATTATCTACTATAACATATTCCAGCTTATGAATTCTATAATTGGCTAATAAAGTTCTTTACAATGAGATCATTAAGGAGCTCTGGTGGCGCAGTGCCTAAGGCATTTGACTGCTAACCAGAAGGTTGGTGGTTCAAACCCATGAGCCACTCCGTGGAAGGAAGACTGGGCAATCTACTTCCATAACGATTTACTGCCTCAGAAACCCAATGAGGGTCGCTAGGAGCCAGAATCCACTCGATAACAGTGGGTTTAATGAGATAAAAAGAAAATGTCCTCACGGACTTGGACCAACCACTTCTCAGAGATACATTATTCTATTGCAAAGAAATCAAGATGAAACCAGGGCTATGCCCCA
>NW_006921896.1:2120769-2123410 GCF_000298275.1 Orycteropus afer afer
CACTGTGGAAGTAGATTGCCCAGTCTTCCTTCCAAGGAGTGGCTGGTGGGTTTGAACTGTCAGCCTTCTGGTTAGTAGTCAAGTGCCTTAGGCATGCTACCAGAGCTCCTTATGCTACCTAGAGTCCTTATAATTCCTGGATCTCTTCTACCATGGAAAACACAGCTCTCTACAATCAGAGTGAAGAACTCTTCAATCAGTGCTCCATCTTCCTCCTGCCCAGCTCACCTTCCAACCTGACTTAAGTCCGTGAATGGCTTCTTTCACAGGTTCATTTCCATTTATACTTTAGACTATTTCATTTACACAATCTGAAGATTCATTTTAAACACAAAGAGAATAAATTATAAATGATCGTTTTGAGAATCACTTCACTTGTTTTCTAAAACAACTTCCAAGGTGCCTCTGGATGATTCAAACTGCCAACTTTATCATTAGTAGTCAAGCACTTAACTGTTTGTGTCTCCAGGGAACTCCAAATAACATAAGATCATGCATTTCAAGGCTAGAAACGTCCTACTTTAGTTTTTAATCTTTTCCAGGAGTATGAGCTTTTAAAATCATGTTAATGCCTTGAAAAATTCCATTCAGAAGTTTTATTTAATAGCTGGCAAAGGATATGGCCAAAGGGTAGACTTTTGAAACAAGACACTATTCTTGTAGGAGACAACAAATCATTTTAGACACAGAAACTGGTTAAGAGAGATAAGAAGTGGGAGCAACTTCCTCAAAAGTGAGCCAACTACAGAGAAAAAAAAAAAAAAAAATTAAGACTCATGCAAGATACCCCTGTGTTTTCTATGGTAGAGGAGACCCAGGTAATGTTCAAAATAATTCTAGAGCAGGGTTTCCCAGCTTTGACACTACTGACATTTTGGGTCAGAATTCTTTGCTGTGGGAAATTTTCTGAGTATGGTAAAATGTTTAGCAGCATCCCTGCCTCTCTGCCCACTAGATGTCAGTTAGTATCTCTCCAGTGATGACAATCAAAAATGTCTCCACACATTGCCAAATAACATTTGGGAGCAAAAGCACCACATTTTGAGAACTACTGTTGACAACTTTATTACTAAAAGTGTGCTCTGCAGCTCAGTAGCATCACCTGGAAGCTGGTAAGAAATAAGAATCTCAAGTCTCATCCTAGACACACTGAATCAGAATTTGCATTTTAACAATATTCCCAGGTAACTTACAAGCACATTCAAGTTTGAAAAGCTTTATAAGATTATATGGAACATATTTATTCATCCATGGGAGGGAAGTGGAGAAGAATGAAAAAAAAAAGTGTTGACAATGGAAAGGGGGAGATAAAGAGTAAAAGAAAGAGATGAGAGCCAAGAAACTTGGTTACAGTTGAAGACATATCAAAGTATAAAATCAAGCATAAATATTTTTTTGTGACATTTTGACAAAGTTGCCAGTTAAAAAAAAATACTTTAAGAACACCATATATATATATATATATATATATATATATATTGCTGTCAACTTGATTCTGATTCATGGCAACCTCATTGGTTACAGAGTAGAACTGCTCCATAGAGTTGCTAGACTGTAATGTTTATAGAAGCTGATTGCCAGGCATTTCTTCCACAGTGCCACTGAACAGGTTCAAACCACCAAGCTGTATAGTAGAGGAGCACAAACCATTTGTGATACCCAGGGACCTATAAAGAAGTTAGGACTACATTAAATTAGCCAGAATTTTTAATTACTGAGGCCTAGATCAGAACAATGACATTAAGATCAAACAAAGGTGAAAGCCAGAAGACTTATGAAGAAACAAACCATAAGAATTGATAACCAGCTGGATGTGAAAGAAGGATGTCATAGACTTGGTATGCTGTTTATCACACGGTCACTTTCTAGGCTATGTTGCATAGGTCTTCCTGAGGAGATCCTTAGGAAATGGTGGGGAATTAGTACTGTAACTACCATCAGATTATTTCCTTAGGCCTTAGGTGACATCAACTGTACCTCATTTTATTGCTTCAGTTTTATTTATAAAATCAGAATTTTGCATAATATAGTAAACTGTGTCACCCCTATCTCTGCCCATAATGCTCTAGGAAAGAAAATTTCCTAAACTGTATTTCCTAAATATTACAAGGCTGAGTTAAGAGGTTGATTATTTTTGTCAAGAGGCTAATTATTTTCATGAGTACTTCTTAGTACTCATTCTTTCTAATAATTCAGATGAGGGGTGGCAAACTTTTTCTGTAAAGGGCCAGATAGTATTTTTTACTTTGTAGCCCACACACTCTCTGTTGCAACAGTGTTGTTGTAGACTTAGGTAATATGTAAATAATGAGCTTGACTGTGTTCAAATAAAACTTTTTCACAAAAACAGTCAGGGGGCTGGGTTTGACTTACAATTAACTGACTGATCTAGATTGTTCTTTTCAGCTTGAATCCATCCCCTGAGTAAAAATTAAAATAGCTAACATATATTTCATATTACTTGGATCCACAATCAACAACCATGGAAACAGAAGTCAAGACATCAGATGTCATATTGCACTGGGCAGATCTGCTACAAAAGATCTCTTTAAAGTGCTGAGCAGAGATGTCTCTTGAAGAGATTTGAAGGTGCGCCTAACCCAAGCCATGGTATGTTCAATCACCTCATATGCATGTGAAA
>NW_006921896.1:2124505-2125537 GCF_000298275.1 Orycteropus afer afer
TTTACAGAAGTAGACTGCCTCATCTTTCTCCTGCCGAGGGGCTGGGGGGTTTGAATCATTGAACATTTTTTTTTTTTTTTTAGTTGGCAGCCAAATGCTTTAACCACTACACCACCAAAGCTCCATTCAAACAGAAGAAGCATGTTATCAAAGATGAGAGAGCCAGAGTACCCGCCACAGATAGAGACTAAATATGATCCCTATTTGAAACTGACTTGGAAAAAGCTTCTTACACTTTTTCCTTGATTTCCTTTCTTCTAAATTGTTGTTGTTAGGTTTTGTTGAGTCATTTTTAATTCATAGTGACCCCATGTGACAGGTAGAACTGCCCCATAGGGTTTCTAAGACTATAATTTTTATGGAAGCAGACTGTCACATCTTTCTCCACAGGGGCTGCTGGTAAGTTCAAACCACTGACCCTTTGGTTAACAGATGAATGCTTAACCTCTGCACCACCAGGCCTCCTTCCATTTATTGCTAAACCGAAAAACCAAACTCACTGCTGTTGAGTCGATTCAACTCATAACAACACCTCATTGGGTTTCTGAGGTATCTCTACAGAAATAGATTGCCCAATCTTCCTTCCAAGGAGTAGCTGGTGGGTTTGTACTGCCAGCCTTCTGGTTAGCAATCAAATGCCTTAGGCACTATGCCACCAGAGCTCCTTCCATTTATCTCTAGGGACCTTAATTTTAATGAAATCATTACAACTGCAATTTATCAATAAGAATCTTGTGATTTTTATTCCTCAACTAAATGTTATCAAATTAAGGAAACAACAGGGGAAATAAAAACAAATCTTTGTAATCACAGAAAGAAAAATACAAGCAGGCATAAATGTTAGTTCAAATGTTGGATGATGCCATCTAGTGGAAAATTTATTTTAATTTACCTCTGTGGATCAAATGTTCCTAAATTTCAATCCCAATATTTGGTATTTAGGGAGCTCTGGTAGCATAGTGCCTAAGGCACTTGACTGCTAACCAGAAGGCTGGTGGTTCAAACCCACCAGCCACTCCTCGGAAGGAAGAT
>NW_006921896.1:2126587-2132737 GCF_000298275.1 Orycteropus afer afer
AAAAAAAAAAATTTCCAGGAATGAAAAATTCCAGTTGTTGTTTTATGCAACTCATAAGGTTTTCACTGGCCAATTTTTTCAGAAGTAGATGGCCCCCCTCCTTCTTCCCAGTATGTCTTAGTCTGGAAGCTCCACTAAACCTGTCCACCATGGGTTACCCTGCTGGTATTTGAAATACCAGTGACATAGCTTTCAGCCTCATGCAAGAAACATGCAAGCCAGTATAGTATGATGAACTGACAGACAAGTGGTGGCACACAGTTGTCGAGGTTGGTCAGTCTCAATCCACGTGCCAGATGTCAAACTGGAAGCAACTCCTAACTCGCATAGCTATAAGGGGTGATGAAAGCAAGATGGGCAGGCAATACAACAGTTACCTGGTGCGGAGGCTGATAAATCCAAGATCAGCAGGTAATATGGCAGGCTGGTGGCTCACAGTCAACAATCCCAAAAGGGGCAGGCAATATGGCAGGCTGGGTTCAAGTCCAGGAACTGGTGATCAGATGATGATGTGCCAGGTGTGGGATACAGATCAGTCAAAAGGCCAGAGGCTTTGCTAGAATGCCCACGTGTATTGGAAGGAGGCCACATCTCTGAGGAAATTCCCTTTCAAATGATTGGCTGCTTATAGCAAATCTCACATGGGGGTGATTACATTATATCAGGTTTCATTATGGGGTATGGTTACATTATAATTGCTAAACCACTGAGAATTATTAAGTTGACACACAACTTATTAAGAATCAATTAAGTTGACACACAACTGTGACTATGACACTGGCCAATGAACTGGAAGAGATCCATATCTGTGCTCATTCCAATAGAAATATTGAACAATGTCATTAATATCACATTCAGGTAAAATTATGCAGAAGACAATTCAAAAATGGTTGCAGCAGTATATCAATAGGGAACTGCCAGAAATTTAAGCTGGAGTCAGAAAAGGATGTAGAATGAGGGATATCATTCCAGATGTCAGACAGATCTTGGCTGAAAGCAGATAATATCAGAAAGATGTTTACCTGTGTGTGGTGGTTATGTTTGTGTGTGACCTTGGCTGGGCCTAGTTGAGTGGCTGGGCAGCTGGTGGTAGTTATTCCCTATGATGAGACTGGCAATCAACTCCACGGTGGGATCTACCACAGCAGCTAAGTAGCTGCCTTAGGGAATGTGGTCTGCTTCCTGTATATAAGCAGAAGCCTTGAGGAATGGTCTTGTGTTTATGGCACCTTGAACCCTGCATGTAGCCGTGTCGTTGCTTAGCAGCCTGCCATGGTCTGTCAACCTTGGGACTGACAATGGACTTAAATTAATGGCTTGCTGTGTGGTTTGGTAACATCTGGACTGTGCCTTTTTGTCGACCTTGGGCTTGTTAGCCTCAGCAGCCAGTAGCTGCCTGAGTGAAGAAAAGCCTCTAGCTTCAGTGGGCCAGGAGCAAGAGGCAAAGCTGAAGCCCAAGGTCGAGGGGCTTTCACCCAGCCCCTAGAGCCTGGCACTTTGAACTTGGACTTAAAGCTTCCAAACTGTAAGAATAAACTCCTATTTGTTCAGGTCCCATTTGTGGTTTATTTCTGTCAGAGCAGCACTAGGTAACCAGAACACTGGGTCTTATTGCTAAGCAAAAGCATTCTACTCTGTGGATCATAACAATTTATGGATAACATTGTGAAAGCTAGGGATTTCAGAATACTTAATTGTGCTCATACAGAACCTGTCTATAGACCAAGAGGTAGTCTTTCTTATAGAACAAGGGGATACCATGTGGTTTAAAATCAGGAAGTGTATAATAGGGTTGTGTCATTTCACTATACTTAAGCTATCTGTTTGCTGAGCAAATAAGCCAAGAAGCTGGACTATGAAGAATGTTGCATCAGGATTGGAGGAACACTCATTAACAATCTGCAATATGCAGAGGGCACAACCCTTGTGAAAAGTGAAAAAGACTTGAAGTATTTACTGATGAAAATCAAAGTTGACAGCCCTCAGTATGAATTACACCTCAACATAAAGAAAACAAAAATCTTTACAACTGGACCAGTAAGCAACATCATGACAAATGGAGAAAAGATTGAAGTTGACAAGGATTTCATTTTACTTGGGTGCACAATCAACGCCCTTGGAAGCTTTTTGTTGTTGTTGTTATGTGCTGTTGAGCCAGACCTGACTCACAGTGACCCCTCCTTGGGTTTCTGAGGTGGTATCACTATGGAAGTAGACTGCCCAACCTTCCTTCCGAGGAGTGGCTGGTAGGTTTGAACTGCCAGCCTTCTGGTCTTAGGCACTACGCTACCAGAGCCTCTTTCTGGAGCCATAGAGGGTGGATGAATCCCTGAAACTATTGTCCTGAAATAATCTTTAAAACTTAAATTAAAAATATTCCTTAAAGTTATCTTAAAACCAAACAACAGGTTAGCGTAACTAGTAAAGAAAGGTCTGCCTTGAGTTTTATGCTCTTTGTGTGTATTTGGATTTGGTTGGAAGTTTATGGAGCAAATTCATTTTCCATTCAGCAGTTCTTACACATTTTGTTTCATGACATTGATTGCAATCCTCGTAATATAACAGTTCTCTTCCACTTCCTCCCTGTGGTTACCTTTTTCCTGTGTCCTTCTTTCCTATGCATTCCTGCCCTCTGAGCTATCTCCCTATGCAAATACTGCCTTTCTGATCTCTCAAGATTGATTGTTTTAAGGGGTGTACATACCTCATGTAAAAGTTCACCTTATATACCTGTCTATTGTTTGGCTGGAAGCCAGGAGAGTGAGTTCAATTCCAGGCTGGAAGGGTGACTAGAGGCCATAGTCTCAGGCATTTTACCAGTCACTCTCAGACCAGTAAGCCTGGACTTTTTTATGATTTTGAGTTCTGTTCCACATTTTTCTCCCAGTCTATCCAGGATTTCCTATTCTGATTCCTTTTTGAGTGGTTGACAGTGGTGGCTGGACACCATCTAGTCCTTCTAGTCTCAGAGTCAAGAGGCTGAGGTTCACATGGTCCACTAGTCCTTTGGACTGTTTCCATGTGTCTTTGGTTTTTTTCATTCTCCTTTGGTCTGGAGGAGGAGAACCAATTATTGCATCTAGAATATTATGCTCTTTTAAGAACTACCTATATGGGATCAAATTGACAACAGCAACTCAACAAATTGGATGGAAACTTTAGAGGGCAATGAGTTTATGTTAATGAGGCAGGAAAAATACGCATTTCAATTCTGTTTAAAAGTTCTTGATAAAACAAAAGGGTCAAAAAAAAAAAAAAAAAGGAGGGGGCCTGTAAAACTTATCTACCATCTACCTCTGTTCTTAAGGAATGAAGAAATACTGTTTGTTTTCAGGATTGCATTTTTTTTTTTTTAATTGTGATTTGGGTGAAAGTTTATGGAGCAAATTCATTTTCCATACAGCAGTTCATACACATTTTGTCTCATGACACTGACTGCAATTCCCCACAATATAACAACTCTTTCCCACTTCCTCCCCATAGTTACCTCTTCCCTCTGTCCTTCCCTCCCTTGCACTCCCGTACCCCAAGTTGTCTCCATGTGCAAACACTGCCATTCTGTTCTCCCACAACTGACTGCTCCAAGGAGTGAATCCACCTGATGTAAATGTTCACCCCATATGCCTGTCTATTGTTTGGCTGGAAGCCAGAGGAGTAAGTTCAATTCCAGACCTGAAGGGTGACTAGGGGCCATAGTCTTAGGGGTCTCACAGGTTCTACCAGACCAGCAAACCTGGTCTTTTTTCATTCTTGAGTTTTGTTCCACATTGTTCTCACACTCAATCCAGGATCTCTTATACCGATCCCCCTCTGAGTGCTTGACAGCAGCAGTCAAAATATCAAATGATGTATTATGTTGGGCAAATCTGCTGCAAAAGACCTCTTACAAATGTTAAAGGCAAATATGTCACATTGAGGACTAAAGTGCATTCCCCCAAGACATGGTATTTTCAATCACTTCGTATGCATACAAAAACTGGACAATGAATAAGGATGTCTGAAGAAGATTTGATACCTTTGAATTATGTTTTTGGCAAATAATACTGAATGCATTTGACTGCTAACCAGAAGGCTAGCAATTCAAACCCACTAGCCACTCCTCAGAAGGAAGGTTGGGGAATCTACTTCCATAGTGATACCACCTCAGAAACCCAAGGAGGGGGGTTAACTCTGAGTCAGGTCTGATGTGACGGCACATAACAACAACAAACCTGATGAACAAAACAATCTATCCTGGAAGAAGTGCAGCCAGAATACTTCTTATAAGTGAAGATAGCAAGATTTCATCTCACATACTTAGAACATGTTATCATTAGGGACCAGTCCCGGGAGAATGACATCATGCTTGGCAAAGTAGAGCATCAGCAAAAAAAGAGGAACTTCCTCAATGAGATAGATTGACACTGTGGTTTTAACAATGGGCTCAAACACAGCAGTGATTGTGAGAATGGCACAGGTCTGGGCAGTGTTTTGTTCTGTTGTACATAGAGAATTGACTCCACAGCAGCTAACAACAATGATTAATAAATTTTCAAGTGAATTTTAAGCAAAATGCAGAATAAAATAAAAGAGTAACCTAAAAATGCTTTGGGTACATTGAAATGGAAAAAACAGATAAAAAAAAAAATAGATAACATATATTTAGCATTAATTTGTGCCAGGCTCTGTTCTAAAAGCTCAATGCATGCACTGTCACATTTAATCTCCAACAAGGGACTGTCAGAGATGGGTATAATTATTCATCTGCTTATGCAGTTAAGTAAACAGAGTAGTTAAGTACTTTGCTGGAAGTCTGGAAGGTAGTAAACTGAGGACCTGGAACTAAGCTGTCCAGGTCTCAGAGCCTATGCTCTTACAACATGTGTGTGTCAAGTTGGCTGGGCAACTTGGCTTGGTTGAGTGGCTGGGCAGCTAAATGTAGTTATTCCCCATGGTAAGATTGGTAATTAACTCCATGGTGGAATCTATTGGAGCCTTGGGTATGTGGTCTGCTTCTGCTTCCCATATATAAGAAACAGCTTTGGGAATGGTCTCTAGCTTATGGCACGCTTGAACCCTGCATATAGCCGTGTCGTTGTTCAGCAGCCTGCCTTGCTCTGCCAACCTTGGGACTTTCAATGGACTTGAATTAGTGGCCTGCTGTGTAGTTTGTAACATCAGGACTGTGCCTTTTTACTTCTCAACATTGGGCTTGTCAGCCTCAGCAACTGAGTGAAGAAAGTGTTCAGCTTCAGTGGGCTGGGAGTAGGAGGCAGAGATGAAGGCCAAGGTTGAGGGGCTTTCACCCAGCCCCTAGAGCCTGGGACTTTGAACTCGGACTTAAAGCTTCCAAACTGTAAGAGAATAAACTCCTGTTCCTTGAAGCCATCCCATTTGTGGTATATTCTTGTCAGAGCAGTATTAGGTAACCTGAACACTACACTATAAGATCAAAACCTGCATCACTCCTTTGGACAGTCAGAGCCAAACTTGGGGCCTATAAGCCATTCGATTAATGGACATCTGCCTAATTACACAATTATTTTTATATATATTCAATATTTTAAATATATTCCATATTTGAATATATTCAATATGCAAAGAATTTACTCCTTGCTAACTCCAAACCCCAAACCCACTGCCTCTGAGTCAGTTCCCGCTCAGAGCAACCATATAGGACAGAGTAGAACTGCCCCATAAGGTTTCTGAGGGTGTACTTTTTTTGGAAGCAGAATACCTCATCTTTCTCTGGTGTGTTCAAACCACAACCTTTTGGTTTGCACCTAAATGCTTTAACCACTGCACTATCAGAGCTCCCTTTTGCTACCTCTAAGCTCAGTAAATTGGGAGCTCTAGTGGTGTAGTACCTAAGGCATTTGACTACTAATGAGAAGGGTGGTAGTTCAAACCCACCAGCCACTCCTCGGAAGCAAGACTGGGCAATCAACTTCTGTAGAGATACCGCCTCGGCAACCTAAGGAGGGGTCGCTATGAGTCAAAATCGATTATGCAATGAAATTGCAATGACTGAGTCCTATGCTATCATTGTTATATTCCATTGGGTAAATTCCAACTCATAGTGACCCTGCTCTGTGCCATCCTCACAACTGTTTCTATATTTGAGTCTATTGTTCCATCGACTGTGTGAATCTATCTCATTGAGGGTCCTCT